>NC_051219.1:6958300-6963300 GCF_015220715.1 Pygocentrus nattereri | reverse complement strand
AGGGAGAGAGAGAGACTGATAAAGAAGGGGGGAGAGAGAGAGAGAGAGAGAATGAGAGAGAGTTACAGAGACAGTGATAGAAAGAGAGAGAGAGAGAGAAAGAGAGAGAGAGAGATAGAGAGACAGAGGTAGAGATAGAGGTAGAAACAGAGAGAGAGAGAGAGAGAGAGACTTAGGGAGAGGGGGAGAGAGAGAGAGTGAGACAGAGAGACAGGGAGAGAGTGAGAGAGAGAGAGACAGAGAGAGAGAGAGATAAGAGAAAGAGATAGAGACAGAGACAATGATAGAAAGAGAGAGAGAGAGAGACAGAGAGAGAGAGATAAAGAGATAGAGAAAGAGACAATGATAGAAAGAGAGAGAGAGATAATGAGAGCGATACAGAGACAGTGATAGAAAGAGAGAGAGAGAGAGAGAGAGAGAGAGAAAGAGAGAGAGAGAGAGAGAGACTTTGACTTTTTAACAACACTTTATTGTAACCACGCCTCATTAATGTGTGTAAACTCAGTCCTCAAACCAGCAATAAAAGGAAACAGGTTGCTGAATAAATAAAAGAAATAAATAAAAAAAGTGCAGTTCAACTTTGTGTTAAATAAAATCAGGTGCAAAGCAAAGTTCACCATCTAAAACTGAGCACACTGCCTCCCCACAACACCACACCACTCTAAACGTCTCCAGGTCAGACAGACACTCATAGTAGTTCAAATCAATCAGAACTTTTTTTCCAATCGCAAGAGCTGTGATTTGAATGAGCCACTAGCCTGCAAGTAGGACCAGGGAAAAATCAACCCAACAACAACAACAACAACGCGTGAACGGCCTGCTGTTGACCAATCAGAAGCCGCTAGTCATGCACATCCCTAAGGCAGAAATCGAAAGCTAAAAACAAGCAGCACTGTGCTCGACATCAGGAAAAAAGAGGAACCTTTCATCTGAGCAACCGTGCGAGGCCCAAAGTCCAGTAGACGAGCTGGTACCAAAGAAAAAATGGCACATCGTGTGTGTGGGAGCATTTTGGTTTCAGGAAAACTGATGTTGGCCAAAAACAGGTACTGTGCAAGACGTGTCGAGCATCGGTGCTAACCTCACGAGGTAACACCACTAACCTCTAGCAACACCTGAAGAAACATCAGACAGCTGTACGATGAGTGCATGTTAAAAAGGTCCAGGGATGAATCCCAACCTCAGGCACAATTATCTGGTACCACGGCCAGGCAAACTTCTGTTACACAGGCGTTCGACCGCATTGCGCCATATGAAAAAAGCTCGCGAAGGCACCGCGAGATAACCGACGCTATCGCGAAGTACAGGGCTAAAGACATGGTACTGATTTACACAGTGTCCAAAAATGGCTTTCAAAACCTTCTCTTGACAAAAGATACCAGCTTCCATCCCGAACATACTTCAGCCAAGTCGCCATTCCAGAACTGTGCACTACATGTAGAAACAAAGTTGAAACAGAGCTGAGAAGTGTGGAGTATTACGCGACAACGACAGATATGTGGTCGAGCTGAACGCGACAACGACAGATATGTGGTCGAGCCGAACCGCTGAACCTTACCAAACCTTACCAAACCTTACCAAACCTTACTAAACCTTACCAAACCATACTAAACCTTACCAAACCTTACCAAACCTTACCAAACCTCATCAAACCTCACCAAACCTTACCAAACCTTACCAAACCTTACCAAATCTTACCAAACCTTACTAAACCTTATCAAACCTTACCACTGTTCACTTCATAAATGAACATTCTGAATTAAAGAGCCGTTGTCTACAGACGTCGTACTTTCCTCTTGACCATACGGGAGAGAACATCGCGAATGGATTAAAAGACGCGTTGGCCAACTGGGGTTTAAATGACGAGGGGCAAGTGGGCATAACCACAGATAACGTATCTAACATGATAAAGGCAGCCGAAATAAACCAGTGGACCAGGCTACAGTGTTTTGGCCACGGACTCCATCTTGCGATCGGTAAATGTCACATTAAATAAAGATCCCTTTCTCCCTCTCTCTCTATTTTTCCCCTTAACTACTATTTTTCAGAAAATGCATTTAAAGATGACAGAGTTGGCCGAGCAGTTGGTGTTTGTAAGAAGCTGGTTGGCCATTTCTCTGCCAGCTGGAAGAAGAAGTCGGCTCTGACAGCAGCTCAGAAAGAATTCAACCTTCCTGAACATTCACTAATTACGGAGTGCCAGACAAGGTGGGGAACCAAAGAGAAGATGATTGAAAGGATTCTGGAGCAAAGTAAGGCCCTAATTCATGTGCTGTCAGCTGATAGGAGGACGCGCCACCTAGTGCTCACCTGGCAAGACACAGAGGTTCTAGAGTCAATTCACAAGGCACTGCATCCTCTCCAAGAATTTACTGATGCACTATCAGGAGAAGAATATGTCAGTATCTCATATCTGAAGCCAGTGCTCCATCCTTTAAAGACAAAAACCCTGGCAGAGGATCCAGAGGACACAGACCTGACAAAGTCAATCAAATCTAGAGTCACTGGCCACCTCCAGGATAAATACAACGACCCGATCACACAAGAACTGCTTGATATTGCATCATTTTTAGACGTCCGATTCAAGACCAACTATATTGGCAAAGAAAATATCCCTGCTGTTAAAGCAAGAATGAAGGCAGAGATGGAAGAAGGAGCAAGGAAGGTAAATAGATGGTTGGGGCTTGTAAAGATGATGCCTTCTACATAAGTAATCCTACCAATTACAGTTATCAATCATAATCTGTGCATGTTTTCAAACATAATATTAAAATATTTGGTTGTATTTTTTAATGATACAGGAGAAGAGATCACATGTTACAGAGACACAGAGTTTAACAGCCTCATTGTGAACTGTCAGGGTTCATGCCTTAAGCCACATAAGTTGGACATGCTCATCTTTTTGGCAAGAAACCTGTGATCACTGGTTTCTGTCTGTACATGCAAACATTTGATGATGCTACTTTTGCACTTAATGTGATTTACTGCTAAGTGTATTTTGTAAAAATGCATTTTAAACTCAATGAGTTCAACATATAGCTGTGATATTTTGCTTATTTCAGCTTTTCTACTAATGCATGACTGTCCACTGCTGACTAGTCAGTTACTGATGTTGCAGTTAAGCCTTTATGTGAATTTCTGTAATTTATTTCTTGGTCTTTAAAGGTGTTGAGTTTTAAAAATAAAACTGCCAACTGAATTTAATCTGACAACCCTGGGAATATTTTTTATGTAGAAGTTTATAATTATATTTGATAGATATTTGAAACTGAATTATATTTGAAATACAGGTTTAGGATTTAATGGATTAAAAATAATCACAATTTTAATCGCAATATTCTGTGGAAAAATCACAATTAGATATTTTGCCCAAATTGTGCAGCCCTAGCTAAGAGGAAGCTTTCCTTCCTGTACACTGACCCGGAGAACTTCAAGCACATCCTGACCCAATATAGACCAAAATGCTTTGTAAAATTCCACCAGGAGACCATCAATCCCTGGTGCCCGGCCATTGTCCATACCCTGTAGGGCCTCGTGCAGCTCTTCCAAGGATAGCTCAGCATCAAGCAGGGTGACAGACTGCTGCGTGATTCTGGCCTGCAGTGGGAAGAACCGCTCCTCCACATCCCGGCAACTGGCCCATTCACTCTCAAACAGCTTAGAGAAAAAGCCGACTGTCTGCTGGCGAATTTCAGAAGGCTCAGAAACGAGATCCCCTGATTCAGACCGCACAGCATGCATAAACCTTTTCTGTCTGTTTTTACGCTCCAGACCAAAGAAGAACTTTGAAGGAGCATCCACATTCCGGAAACGTGAACAGACCAGCGCCCCCTGTGCTGTAATGCCCAGTAGGTCAGCTAACGCAGCCTTTTTTCTTTTAAGAGCTGTAATATGGTCCTGATGTCCTGTGGCCTCCCCCAAACACTGGAGTGCCACTATTTCGATCTCCAGGGCTTTTAGAGATCTGATTATGTCCCTAGTGACATTGAAAGTGTACTGCTGGCAAAACACTTTAATTTGTACCTTTGCTACCTCCCACCACTGCTGTGATGAATTAAAAGATGTTTTCTGTGACTAAAAAACATCCCAAAAAAAAGTAAAGGACTCTTTAAAATTAACGTCATCTAAAAGTGCAGTATTAAAATGCCAGTATGCACTCTGAGGCTTAACGTTTCGTTTTTTAACAGTACACAGAACCATACAATGATCGGAAAACCAACAGGAGAAATAAAACACTGCGTAAAAACAGACAAATGATGTCTAAAACTGTAAAGCCGATCGAGTCTGGCCAACGACAGGGCATTATCCCTACACACACCACCTTCACCCCGCGGCCTGCAGCCAGGCAGCTCCTCTACACTCGCCCTGCACATCACCTTCACCCCGTGCCCCGTGCATGCGCACAGAGAGAGAGAGAGACAGAGGGAGAGAGAGACAGAGAGAGAAAGAGAAAGAAAGGGAGAGAAACAGATACAGACAGATAGAGAGAGGGAGAGGGAGAGAGTAAGACAGAAAGAGAGGGGGATTAACAGGCAGAGTGAGACAAAGAAAGAGACAAAAAGAGAGAGAGAGACAAAGAGAGAGAGACAGAGACAGATAGAGAGAGACAGAGAGAGAGAGAGAGAGAGAGAGAGAGAGAGAGAGACAGTGGAGAGTGTGTGTGGTTATGAGAACATTGCGTATGATTATGATCTGCACGTCACAAAGACCAGAAAAAATATCTACTATTTAATTCCTACGTACAAAGTGCTGATCAGAGAACATGTGGTTTCTGTGTAATTACTATGGACAAAGTTACACTAGTTTACAGTCCTGTTACTACAATGTTACAACACTGTTACAGAGAACTTACCAGTAAACATACCAAGTAATACTGAATGTGTTACTGCACTGAAATAAAGGGACTTAATCTCATTTATTCTACTTCTAATTTAGATCTACTTCCTCTGTCACATATGCATAAACTTACAGAAACACTGAATCACTAAAAGCTGAAATAT
>NC_051219.1:6938300-6953300 GCF_015220715.1 Pygocentrus nattereri | reverse complement strand
CGGGAGAGAACATCGCGAATGGATTAAAAGACGCGTTGGCCAACTGGGGTTTAAATGACGAGGGGCAAGTGGGCATAACCACAGATAACGCATCTAACATGATAAAGGCAGCCGAAATAAACCAGTGGACCAGACTACAGTGTTTTGGCCACAGACTCCATCTTACGATCGGTAAATGTCACATTAAATAAAGATCTCTCTCTCTCTCTCTCTCTCTCTCTCTCTCTCTCTCCCTCTCTCTCTCTCTCTCTCTCTCTCTCTTTCCCTCTCTCCCTCTCTCTCTCTCTCTCTCTCTCTCTCCCTCTCTCTCTCTCTCCCTCTCTCTCTCTTTACAATAACAAACTCTATGCAATCTTGATTAAGCCGTGAAGACAAAAAGAATGTTAGTTTACTCTGAAAAAATGTCTTAATATGTATTTTATCATTTAGTTCTGTCCAATAATAAATAAAAGCTGTGACACTTTGATAAATGTGATTTGAAGATTTTATATATATATATGACACTTTTTGTTTGCTTTTATTATGGATTATATTTTAGTATTTTTAAAATACTTTTTCCCCCTTAACTACTATTTTTCAGAAAATGCATTTAAAGATGACAGAGTTGGCCGAGCAGTTGGTGTTTGTAAGAAGCTGGTTGGCCATTTCTCTGCCAGCTGGAAGAAGAAGTCGGCTCTGACAGCAGCTCAGAAAGAATTCAACCTTCCTGAACATTCACTAATTACGGAGTGCCAGACAAGGTGGGGAACCAAAGAGAAGATGATTGAAAGGATTCTGGAGCAAAGTAAGGCCCTAATTCATGTGCTGTCAGCTGATAGGAGGACGCGCCACCTAGTGCTCACCTGGCAAGACACAGAGGTTCTAGAGTCAATTCACAAGGCACTGCATCCTCTCCAAGAATTTACTGATGCACTATCAGGAGAAGAATATGTCAGTATCTCATATCTGAAGCCAGTGCTCCATCTTTTAAAGACAAAAACCCTGGCAGAGGATCCAGAGGACACAGACCTGACAAAGTCAATCAAATCTAGAGTCACTGGCCACCTCCAGGATAAATACAACGACCCGATCACACAAGAACTGCTTGATATTGCATCATTTTTAGACGTCCGATTCAAGACCAACTATATTGGCAAAGAAAATATCCCTGCTGTTAAAGCAAGAATGAAGGCAGAGATGGAAGAAGGAGCAAGGAAGGTAAATAGATGGTTGGGGTTTGTAAAGATGATGCCTTCTACATAAGTAATACTACCAATTACAGTTATCAATCATAATCTGTGCATGTTTTCAAACATAATATTAAAATATTTGGTTGTATTTTTTAATGATACAGGAGAAGAGATCACGTGTTACAGAGACACAGAGTTTAACAGCCTCATTGTGAACTGTCAGGGTTCATGCCTTAAGCCACATAAGTTGGACATGCTCATCTTTTTGGCAAGAAACCTGTGATCACTGGTTTCTGTCTGTACATGCAAACATTTGATGATGCTACTTTTGCACTTAATGTGATTTACTGCTAAGTGTATTTTGTAAAAATGCATTTTAAACTCACAGAGTTTAACATATAGCTGTGATATTTTGCTTATTTCAGCTTTTCTACTAATGCATGACTGTCCACTGCTGACTAGTCAGTTACTGATGTTGCAGTTAAGCCTTTATGTGAATTTCTGTAATTTATTTCTTGGTCTTTAAAGGTGTTGAGTTTTAAAAATAAAACTGCCAACTGAATTTAATCTGACAACCCTGGGAATATTTTTATGTAGAAGTTTATAATTATATTTGATAGATATTTGAAACACAAATACAGGTTTAGGATTTAATGGATTAAAAATAATCACAATTTTAATCGCAATATTTTGTGGAAAAATCGCAATTAGATATTTTGCCCAAATTGTGCAGCCCTAGCTAAGAGGAAGCTTTCCTTCCTGTACACTGACCCGGAGCACTTCAAGCACATCCTGACCCAATACAGACCAAAATGCCTTGTAAAATTCCACCGGGAGACCATCAATCCCTGGTGCCCGGCCATTGTCCATACCCTGTAGGGCCTCGTGCAGCTCTTCCAAGGAGAGCTCAGCATCAAGCAGGGTGGCAGACTGCTGTGTGATTCTGGCCTGCAGTGGGAAGAACCTCTCCTCCACATCCCGGCAACTGGCCCATTCACTCTCAAACAGCTTAGAGAAGAAGCTGACTGTCTGCTGGCGAATTTCAGAAGGCTCAGAAACGAGACCCCCTGATTCAGACCGCACAGCATGCATAAACCTTTTCTGTCTGTTTTTACGCTCCAGACCAAAGAAGAACTTTGAAGGAGCATCCAGTTCCGTCACATTCCGGAAACGTGAACGGACCAGCGCCCCCTGTGCTGTAATGCCCAGTAGGTCAGCTAACGCAGCCTTTTTTCTTTTAAGAGCTGTAATATGCTCCTGATGTCCTGTGGCCTCCCCCAAACACTGGAGTGCCACTATTTTGATCTCCAGGGCTTTTAGAGATCTGATTATGTCCCTAGTGACATTGAAAGTGTACTGCTGGCAAAACACTTTAATTTGTACCTTTGCTACGTCCCACCACTGCTGTGATGAATTAAAAGATGTTTTCTGTGACTTAAAAACATCCCAAAAAAAGTAAAGGACTCTTTAAAATTAACGTCATCTAAAAGTGCAGTATTAAAATGCCAGTATGCACTCTGAGGCTTAACGTTTCGTTTTTTAACAGTACACAGAACCATACAATGATCGGAAAACCAACAGGAGAAATAAAACACTGCGTAAAAACAGACAAATGATGTCTAAAACTGTAAAACCGATCGAGTCTGGCCAACGGCCGGGCATTATCCCTACAGTGTGCCCATGTGTACTGTCTTTTGATACCATGTAAAGTCCTCCATATGTCACACAGGTCATGAGTTCACACAGGCGCCGGCGGGAAGCAGTGTGTGGTTCTGGGTGGTTCCTATCCAGGACGTCTGCTGTGCAGTTAAAATCCCCACCCAGGACTAAAAAGTCAGTAAAATCACAGTTGGAGATTAAAACACTAAGCCTGTCCAAGAAAACCATCCTGTCCACGCCCACAGTGGGAGCATAAACACAAATAAAAACAAAGGTTTCGTTCTCATAACAGGCTTGTACTTTCAACAGCCTCCCAGGTAAAATCTCATCTACTGTGTACGAGTGAGGAATAAAATTACTCGAAAATAAAACACCAACTCCACCACTTACAGTGGAGTTATGGCTGAAAGTGACCAGCTCATCCCACTCTTTAGCCCAATCTACAGCATTATCACCATCACTGTGCGTTTCCTGGAGAAAGAACACATCAGCACGCTTCTGTTTCTCCAGCTCATAAAACATCGCCCTCTTCCCCCGGTCTCTCGCCCCATTTATATTCAGAGTAGCAATCTTAACGTCACTCATCAAGATCATCGCTGTCTAAACTGAGGGCCATTATGAACAATGGCTCCCACCCACTCTACGACACGGTGATGAGACACAAGAGCTCATTCAGCTCAAGACTCATTCTACCAAAATGCACCACAGAGCGCCACAGGAGGTCATTCTTACCTGTGGCCATCAAACACAGTGTGTGATTCACAAACTCAATACGTAATGTAACTGCTTTATACCTGATGTTTCACATCACAATCACCGCCACCTTACTATATTCTTAAGTACTTAAATCTGGTGTACATACTGTAAATTCTCTATATTGTCTTAAATTATTAGTAAAGTGTTTATTTTTACATAAATGGCTGCAACTGTAACAACTGCAATTTCCCCCTGGGATCAATAAAGGAATCTGAATCTGAATCTGAATAACAGGGCATAAAACTGTGATGGCGAGGGCCAGTCGGAAACAGGGACTAAACACACTAAGCCTCCTCATCAGGACCCGCTTTATGTAGCTTAGTCAGCATCTTTTTCAGCCTAAAAGTTTCCAGTGCATTAAAAGCGCACAGGTAGCGCACAGGTAGCCTCTCCTCCTGAGAGCAGACTGACCAGCCAGAGTCGGACAGAGAACCATCACTGTCAGTGTCGGCATCAGCACCACTAAGCTCCTTCTTTGGCTGTTTATTCCCCTTCCCTCGCTTCTTCCGTTTAGCAGGAACTACTCATCCACCATGTCCACCTCCGCCACAGCTTCCAGCATCACCACTTCAGCAGAGACAGGTTCACTACAGGCACTCACCTCAGCGGCCTGCCCCTCAGAGATAGCAGTGCCCCCCTCCGTACTGCCCGGTTCCACCACAGCTGGCTCTGGCACAGTAGGAGCAGACGAGGAAGACCCCTCCATGGCCCGTTCAGCCCCTGCAGTTTCCTCAGCAGCAGACTCCACCACACTCGGCTCACCCCCCCTCAGGCCAATGAGTCCGCCAATGGGTCCGCCGCAGCTGGGTGCACAGCAGCCGCAGGGGGAACGACTACCACAGGCCCAGAAGCAACAGGCCCTGGCTGCTCCGGCTCAGCCCTCATGGGAGCATCAGCATTCCCATCTGCCTTTACAGGGCAAGCGCGAACAAGATGTCCCGACTGCCCACACCAGAAACACTTCATGGAGGTTTCAGAAGAAACATAAACAGCGTATTCAAACCCATCAACACTGAACTTCAGAACCAAGTCCAGATCCTCCCCATCCTTCAGAAACATGAACACAAGCCGCCTGAAGGACACCAGGTGTCTAATCAGAGGGTTCTTACAGCCCAGGGGGATCTTCCGAATAGGAGAAACAACTTTTCCATATCGGGACAGTTCACGAGCAATAAGCTCGTCCTTAACGAAGGGGGGCACAGTAGACAAAATGACCTTTTTCGAGGGGGTACTAAGGGGCAAGACCGGAGACAGCTGACCATTAATAACGACACCACTCTGAACCAGGTCATTAGCCAGGTCCACCGATTTCAGAAACAGCACAACAGCGCTGTTCATACGAGAGGCAGAGACGATGTTGGAGTGGCCCACTGCGGTCCCTGCAGCCAGGCAGCTCCTCTACACTCGCCCTGCACACCACCTTCACCCCGTGCCTGCAGCCAGGCAGCTCCTCTACACTCGCCCTGCACACCACCTTCACCCCGCGCCTGCAGCCAGGCAGCTCCTCTACACTCGCCCTGCACACCACCTTCACCCTGTGCCTGCAGCCAGGCAGCACTCCTCTACACTCGCCCTGCACACCACTTCACCCCGTGCCTGCAGCCAGGCAGCTCCTCTACACTCGCCCTGCACACCACTTCACCCCGTGCCTGCAGCCAGGCAGCCTCCTCTACACTCGCCCTGCACACCACCTTCACCCCATGCCCTGCAGCCAGGCAGCACTCCTCTACTACTCGCCCTGCACACCACCTTCACCCCAGTGCCTGCAGCCAGGCAGCACTCCTCTACACTCGCCCTGCACACCACCTTCACCCCATGGCCTGCAGCCAGGCAGCACTCCTCTACACTTGCCCTGCACACCACCTTCACCCCACGCCTGCAGCCAGGCAGCACTCCTCTACACTCGCCCTGCACACCACCTTCACCCCGTGCCTGCAGCCAGGCAGCACTCCTCTACACTCGCCCTGCACACCACCTTCACCCCGTGCCTGCAGCCAGTCAGCACTCCTCTACACTCGCCCTGCACACCACCTTCACCCCGTGCCTGCAGCCAGGCAGCTCCTCTACACTCGCCCTGCACACCACCTTCACCCCGTGCCTGCAGCCAGGCAGCACTCCTCTACACTCACCCTGCACACCACCTTCACCCCATCCCCGCAGCCAGGCAGCACTCCTCTACCCTCGCCCTGCACACCACCTTCACCCCATCCCCGCAGCCAGGCAGCACTCCTCTACACTCGCCCTGCACACCACCTTCACCCCATCCCCGCAGCCAGGCAGCACTCCTCTACTCTCGCCCTGCACACCACCTTCACCCCGTGCTTGCAGCCAGGCAGCACTCCTCTACACTCGCCCTGCACACCACCTTCACCCCGTGCCTGCAGCCAGGCAGCTCCTCTACACTCGCCCTGCACACCACCTTCACCCCATGCCTGCGAGTCAGGCTCTCATACACGCTGCTTGGAGACGCCATACTCCCGGCGAAAGCACCGGCAACAGACCCTCCACACACACACACACACACACACACACACCACGCAGCTACACCTCACACTCACACACAACGAAACTTACGACCTAACAGAAAAGAAACTTGGCAGAACGCCAACTACACGCACTCACTCCCACCATGCTCCGCTCGCATGCGCACAGAGAGAGAGAGAGAGAGAGAGAGAGAGAGAGAGAGAGAGAGAGAGAGAGAGAGAGAGAGAGAGAGAGAGACAGAGGGAGAGACAGGGAGAGAAAGAGAAAGAAAGGGAGAGAAACAGAGACAGACAGATAGAGAGAGGGAGAGAGTAAGACAGAAAGAGAGGGGGATTAACAGGCAGAGTGAGACAAAGAGAGAGAAAAAGAGACAGAAAGAGAGAGAGAGACAAAGAGAGAGAGACAGAGAGAGAGAGAAAGAGAGAGAGAGACAAAGAGAGAGAAACAGAGAGAGAGAGAGAGAGACAGAGACAAAAAGAGAGAGAGAGAGAGAGAGAGAGAGAGAGAGAGAGAGAGAGAGAGAGAGAGAGAGAGAGAGAGAGAGAGAGAGAGAGAGAGAGAGACAGTGAAGAGTGTGTGTGGTTATGTGAACATTGCGTATGGTTATGATCTGCACGTCACAAAGACCAGAAAAAATATCTACTATTTAATTCCTACGTACAAAGTGCTGATCAGAGAACATGTGGTTTCTGTGTAATTACTATGGACAAAGTTACACTAGTTTACAGTCCTGTTACTACAATGTTACAACACTGTTACAGAGAACTTACCAGTAAACATACCAAGTAATACTGAATGTGTTACTGTACTGAAATAAAGGGACTTAATCTCATTTATTCTACTTCTAATTTAGATCTACTTCCTCTGTCACATATGCAGAAACTTACAGAAACACTGAATCACTAAAAGCTGAAATATTCCTGGAATTTCTCACATTAGTTACTCTGGACTTACACACTGAACTGGATCATTATGCACTAAATATTACTAGTAAGTCCAACAGATCATTAAATCCTGAGGAAGTAGTTACACATACCTGATACTCTTCATGTAGTTTTAGTAGTTTGTTATGTAAATTAATATAAATGTTCAAAATACGTTCCAGAAACCACCAAATATTTACTTATTAAATACTAGTTACTTACTGTAACATCATAAAAAGATCTACCCAGTTTCCAGTCAACACTCTCATACTTTCTCTTTAACCTGGGAACCTTTTAAACTCTATGAAATCAATGAATAATCTGCTGAATAATCTAATCTGTTAACGCTGCACAATCACAAGACGACGCCCGCGGATCTTAAACATGGAATCTGTTTAATTATCAGTATGTAAGTCCAAGTAAAACACAATCTCAGGAAAATCCAATATTGTAGTCCCAAAACCAAACAGGGCTCAAAAACTGGAATAACCAAAACACACAGGCAACCGGAGCAAAAGGCCAAACCAAAAGAGTGAAATCCAGAAAGCAAAAGGTTCAAGACACCAAGTCAAACGGTCAGAAAATACTGGACAGTAGTAAAATATAACACCTCACAAAGAGCAGAACAAACCGGGACTATTTAAGCTCTGAGACAAACACACGCACAGGTGACCTGACCTAGAAATCAGGTGACTGAGAACAACGCAGTTACACCTGATTGGAGGAACTGGTGACGTCACCGGGACTGGAATTATGGGAAATGGAGTCCTGGAGCGTGCTAGCCAAGGGAGGAGATCCCAGAATTTTCCCACAGCAGTGAAATACATGAAGGTACTGAAAGGCTGAATCACTAAAACCTGAAATACACCTGGTATTTCTCACAACAGCTCCTCTGAAGTTAAAAGGTAAATATGAAGGATTTACAAGTAACACTTCATATTTACCTTTAACTTCTGAATAAGTGCAGCTGGAAGTAATTAGTAGTGTGTTATGTAAAAAACGATATATGTGTAAAGTAAGAACCAGAAAATTACTGCTAAATACCACAAATTTACCTTCATTAAATATTAGTTGACTTTAGTTCTGTAAAATAAGGATCTACCCAGTTCTCATTCACCAGTCTCACACTTTCTCTTTAAAGGGGAACTCCATCCATTCAGCTAAATGAATCAGTCATTTAACGCTTTAGATGTAAAAATCATTCAGAGCAGTTTGGAGTGAAATGAGCCTTTCTAAAGAAATTTACAGTCAAAATTATTCACCATTATAGTTCTAGGAACCAGACGTTTTCATGTCTGCACTACAAATATCACCATTTTATCTGCTCCTAAATGACCAGTGAACTTACACGTATCTCAGAAGCTTTGATCTGTCACGCTGATCGTGGTGAACTAGTGCTAAACTGAAAAAATACGTTTTCTTTAGGTACAATTTTTTCCTTACAACACCCTGCAGGAACCTCTCCGCCCTAAATGCACTCTGGGGAACGGTCGGACTGCAGAGCCGCAAATTTACACACCTGCAGTTTCACTGCAGCAGAAACTGGATTCTAACTAGGAAAGAAACGTTCATGAGTGAAATAAATTAGTCGTCATTAAACACCCAACACATCTCACTGTTAGCCGTTAGCTTAGAACAGACTGGCTCTCCTTAGATTTTCAGTAAAGAGTAAAATTACTACAAGTACAAATAAACATCATGTCTCTCTTTCTGTCCTTCAAACACACAAACACACACACACAAACACACATGAACACATCAAGCTCAGAAATAGCAAAGTATGTTAAGGAGGCAGAAAAGTACAATGAATTAATACCTGAGTGTCTCCAGTTTACAGTGTTGATCCTCCAGTCCAGCAGAGAGCAGCGTCACTCCTGAATCACACAGACTATTAACACTCAGATCCAGTTCTCTCAGACTTGAGGAGTTTGATCTGAGAACTGAGGCCAAAGCTGCACAGCTTCTCTCTGAGAGACGACACACAGACAGCCTGTGACAGAAATGATATGAGATACATTATCATTACACCCTCAAATACAAACAGACCTACAAAACACTCACCAGGAAAAAAGACATTCTGACAGAAATCATCTCCCTGACTCACAAACACAGTTCACTATTACGGAGAAACCAGCTGAAGATCTAAAAACAGTTATTTGACTTTATGTACACACACACACACACACAGACAACACACACACACAGTATATATATATGCATAGACAGAAAGAGACAGAAAGACAGAGGGAGAAAGAGAGAAATATGAGAGAGAGAGAAAGAGAGAGACAGAGAGGGGGGGGAGAAAGGGAAACCAAGAGAGAGAGAGAGAGAGAGAGAGAGAGAGAGAGAAATATAAGAGAAACACAGAAAAATAAGAAGATATGAAGAGAAAGAAAGAGAGAGGGAGAGAGACAGAGAGAGAAAGAGACAGAAAGAGAGAGAGCAAGCGAGAGAGAGAGCAAGCGAGAGAGAGGGAGTAGAGAGAGAGAGAGAGAGAAACAGAGAGAGACAGACAGAGACCTAGAGAGAGATATATATTAGAGGGATAGAGAGAGAGAGCGAAAGAAAGACAAATATGAGAGAAACACATAAATAAGAAAAAGAGATATACAGAGAACGAGAGAGAGAGAAAGAAAGAGAGAGAGAGAGAAAAAGAGAGAGAGCGAGAAAGAGGGAGTAGACTCAGAGAGACCGAAAGAAAGCGAGTGAGAGAGAGAGAGGGCGTAGAGAGAGAGAGAGAGGGGGGAGAAAGGGAAACCAAGAGAGAGAGAGAGAGAGAGAGAGAGAGAGAGAGAGAGATATTAGAGGGATAGAGAGAGAGAGGGAAAGAAAGAGAAATATGAGAGAAACACAGAAAAATAAAAAAAGAGATATATAGAGAAGGAAAGAGAGAGGGAGAGAGACAGAGAGAGAAAGAGACAGAGACAGAGAGAGAGAGACAGAGAGAGAGAGAGACAGAGAGAGACAGAGAGAGAGAGAGAGAGACAGAGACAGCGAGAGAGAGACAGAGAGAGAGAGAGAGAGAGAGAGAGAGAGAGAGAAAGAGAGAGAGAGAGAGAGAGAGAGAGAGAGAGAGAGAGAGAGAGAGAGAGAATGAGGTGATGAATCTAGAAGGAAGAATGTTCCAATATTCCTCTTGAACGTTGTTCAGGTCTGACCTGCAGCTACTGAAAACGCTTCCTACAGGTTGTGCTGTCAAAAATCCAAGAGTTCACTGACTTTTTCACCAGTACTGCGAATGTTTAAACGCTGAGCTCATCAATAAGAACCACATCAAATATTATCATTGTTTATGTGTTTTTAGCTTCAGCACAAGTGTCTGTCTGTAGTTGTGACTTAGATGAAGAAGAATCACAATTTATGACCAATTAATGCAGAAAACTGAGGAACTTCAAAAGAGACACATTTTTCTTGCCACTGTATGTAAAACAATAATAACTGGGTGTTGTTTAGTCAAAGAGCCCAGTCTGTAGTGTAGAGATGGTCAGTACTGAGGCTGAGCTGGAGCTGTTGGTGTGGGTGAGCTATTGATGAGGGTTATTTTAGTCCACGTTTACTCAGCAGGTAAAAGTGGCCCAAATCTCATCTTTTTCTCCGTATGTGACACAGAAGTGAGTCCATGTGGCAGTGAGAACAGTAAAAAACTCAATGAATCTGACATTTTCAATTCCGATTTGAGACGCTTTCATATGTGGTATTAAAATCCGATACATATCCGATCTACGGCAATGTGACTCTGAACAGCCAGATCGGAATTCATGTGACTTTATGTCAGTCCAGCTCGGCATTTGTCATAATTTCACGCTGCTGAGGCTCATAAACATTTAGGCTCATGTTTCTGTACCAACATTTAGATGACTTATCACAACCGCTCAGTGTTCAGAGAGGTTTAGAAAGGACTGGCGCCAGCGAGCGTCTGGTGGCCGGGCATTCACTCATGGTGCCTGGCCGGGCCCAGCCCGAAGGAGCTACATGAGTCCCCCCTCCCATCGACCAACTACTGATGGGAGGGGCAGTAGTAGGGGTTCGGTGCATTGTGGATCGGGCAGTGTCCGAAGGCGTGGGCCTTGGCGTTCTGATCCTCGGTTGCTGAAACTGGCTTTTGGAACTTGGAACGTTACCTCACTGGCGGGGAAGGAGCCTGAGTTGGTGCGCGAGGTTGAGAGATACCGGCTAGATATAGTTGGGCTCACCTCAACACACAGCTTGGGCTCCGGGTCCAATCTCCTTGAGAGGGGCTGGACTTTTTTCTTTTCTGGAGTTGCCCATGGTGAGAGGTGGCGGGCAGGTGTGGGCTTTCTCAAAGCCCCTCGACTCGGCACCTGTATGTTGGGGTTTTCCCCGGTGGACGAGAGGGTAGCTTCCCTACGCCTTCGGGTTGGGAAACGGGTCCTGACTGTTGTCTGTGCTTATGCACCGAACAGCAGTTCAGAGTACCCAGCCTTCCTAGAGTCCTTGGGAGGGGTGCTTGAAAGTGCTCCTCCTGGAGACTCGATTCTCCTACTGGGGGACTTCAACGCTCACGTGGGCAACGACAGTAAGACCTGGAGGGGTGTGATTGGGAGGAATGGCCTCTCTGATCTGAACCCGAGTGGTGTTCAGTTTTTGGACTTCTATGCAAACCACAATTTATCCATAATGAACACCATGTTTGAACACAAGGATGTCCATAAGTGCACATTGCCCAGATATCGGGGGAAGTGAGGGACATTGACTCAGAATGGGCCATGTTCTGCTCCTCCATTGTTGAAGTGGCTGACTGTAGCTGTGGTCGCAAGGTAGTTGGTGCCTGTCGGGGCCCCAGGTGAGAGATGCCGTCAAGCTGAAGAAGGAGTCCTACCGGGCATGGTTGGCCTGTAGGACACCAGAGGCAGCTGGCAGGTATCGACAGGCCAAGCGATCTGCGGCTTCAGTCGTTGCCAAGGCAAAAACCCGGGTGTGGGAAGAGTTCGGTGAGGCCTTGGAAACTGACTTTAAGTTGGCTCCGAAAAGATTCTGGCAAACCGTCAGGCGACTCAGAAGGGGAAAGCAGTGTGCCACTAGCACTGTATATAGTGGAGATGGTGTGCTGCTGACTTCGACTGAAGACGTCATTGGGCGGTGGAAGGAATACTTTGAGGACCTTCTCAATCCCACCAACACGTTCTCCAGTGAGGAGGCAGAGTCTGGGGACACGGGAATAGGCTTGTCCATTACTGAGGCCGAAGTCGCTAAGGTAGTTAAAAAGCTACTTGGCGGCAGGGCTCCAGGGGTGGATGAGATCCGTCCCGAGTTCCTCAAGGCTCTGGATGTTGTGGGGCTGTCTTGGCTGACACGCCTTTTCAACATTGCATGGACATCGGGGGTGGTGCCACTGGATTGGCAGACTGGGGTGGTGGTGCCTCTTTTTAAAAAAGGGGATTGGAGGGTGTGTTCCAACTACAGGGGAATCACACTCCTCAGCCTCCCTGGTAAGGTCTATGCAGGGGTACTGGAGAAGAGAGTCCGGCTTATAGTCGAACCTCGGATTCAGGAGGAGCAGTGCGGGTTCCGCCCTGGTCGTGGAACACTGGACCAACTCTTTACCCTCTTCAGGATTCTGGAGGGTTCATGGGAGTTTGCCCAACAAGTCCACATGTGCTTTGTGGATTTGGAGAAGGCATTCGACTATGTTCCCCGGGGTATTCTGTGGGAGGTGCTTCGGGAGTACGGGGTACATGGCTCTCTGCTACGAGCCATTCAGGCCCTGTACAAACAAAGCAGGAGTTTGGTTTGCATGGCCGGCAGTAAGTCAGACTTGTTCCCAGTGAGAGTTGGACTCCGTCAGGGCTCCCCTTTGTCACCGATTCTATTCATAATTTTTATGGATAGAATTTCTAGGCGCAGTCAGGGGATGGAGGGTGTCCGGTTTGGTGAACTCAATGTCACATCGCTGCTGTTTGCAGATGATGTGATCCTATTGGGGACATCAGGCCGTGAACTTCAGCGTTCATTGGATCGGTTTGCAGCCGATTGTGAAGCTGCCGGCATGAGGATCAGTACCTCCAAATCCGAGGCCATAGTTCTCACGCGGGAAAGGGTGGAGAGCCCTCTCTGGGTCGGGGATGAGCTCTTGCCTCAAGCGGAGAAGTTTAAGTATCTCGGGGTCTTGTTCACGAGTGATGGTACAAGGGAGCGGGAGATTGACAGGGGGATTGGTGCTGGGTCAGCAGTGATGCGGGCTCTTTACCGGTCTGTTGTGGTAAAGAAAGAGCTGAGCCATAAGGCAAGGCTCTCGATTTACTGGTCGATTTACGTACCCACCCTCACCTATGGTCATGAGCTTTGGGTAATGACCGAAAGAACGAGATCGCGAATACAAGCGGCCGAAATGAGTTTCCTCCGCAGGGTGTCTGGACTCTCCCTTAGAGATAGGGTGAGAAGTTCGGTCATCCGGGAGGGACTCAAAGTAGAGCCGCTGCTTCTCCACGTCGAGAAGAGCCAGTTGAGGTGGTTCGGGCATCTTGTTAGGATGCCTCCTGGACGCCTCCCTTGGGAGGTGTCACAGGCAAGTCCACCTGAGAGGAGACCCCGGGGAAGACCCAGGACATGCTGGCGTGACTATATCATCCAGCTGGCCTGGGAGCGCCTCGGAATCCCTCCCAGGGAGCTAGTGGAAGTGGCTGGGGAAAGGGAGGTCTGGGCCCTCATTGCTCAGGATGCTGTCCCCACGACCCGAACCCCGGAGAAGCGGAAGATGATGGATGGATGGATGGATGGATGGATGGATGGATAATTACTACATACAAAGTATAAAGTATGTATCCAAAAAGTACACGTATTTCATATTGAACTTTTAATCTTCAGAGTACCTGCAGCTCTAAATACTGAATTACTATATATGTGCAAAATACGTACCAGAAACCACCACATATTTACTCATTAACCACATATTTACTTATTAAATACTAGTTACTTACTGTACCTGAATAAAAACATGGATCATATTCTAAATACTAAACAAAGACATTCTTAACACTGTTTCTCCAGACAAATGGAGGAAAAACTCACTTACTTTTAAAACTCCTTGAATAAACAGGAGTGAAGAAGGTCTGAGTAAGTGGACTTCATTATTATATTTTAGGATTGTTTTGGAGGACTTGGCCTTTAGACCAGGTTTATTTAAATTAAACTCTTCTACTTTTGAATTTCATAAAGAAAAGACACTTTTTACTCCTTATATTTTCAGTAAAGAGTAAAATTATTACAAGCACAAATAAACATCATGTCTCTCTTTCTGTCCTTCAAACACACAAACACACACACACATGAACACATCAAGCACAGAAATAGCAAAGTATGTTAAGGAGGCAGAAAAGTACAATGAATTAATACCTGAGTGTCTCCAGCTTACAGTGTTGATCCTCCAGTCCAGCAGAGAGCAGCGTCACTCCTGAATCACACAGACTATTATAACTCAGATCCAGTTCTCTCAGACTTGAGGAGTTTGAGCTGAGAACTGAGGCCAGAGCTGCACAGCTTCTCTCTGAGAGATCACACCGAGACAGACTGTGACAGAAATAATATGAGATACATTATCATTACACCCTCAAATACAAACAGACCTACAAAACACTCACCAGGAAAAGACATTCTGACAGAAATCTGTGTTTGTGTCCGTGTGTGTGAAAGAGAAAGAGACAGAGAGAGAGAGAGTGAGACAGAGAGAGAGAGAGAGAGAGAAAGAGAAAGAGAGAGATAGAAGTTCACAGTGATGTTTGCTCCCAGATTTTTGTTGTTTTCGGTTTTGAAATGAGAGAAAAGTTGAAATAATCACAGGAAACTACATGTACATACACCAAGAAAAAAGAAAACAAAACAAAAACAAAAAAGAGGATATCTGTAAGAAATTAGAGATATTAGAGAAATTAGAGATATTAGAGAAATTAGAGAAATTAGAGATATTAGAGTTATTAGAGATATTAGAGATATTAGAGCAGATTCACTCAAAACCACAGGAGACAGACAGAGAAGCTGAATGCAGGAGTGAG
>NC_051219.1:6875800-6933300 GCF_015220715.1 Pygocentrus nattereri | reverse complement strand
GATCAGAAGTTCTGAAACTATTGCTATGAGCTCTATATGGTGGAAAGACAAGCTCAGATACTGACATGAAAACATCATCCCAACAGTGAGGAACACTGGAGGGAGCATCATGAGTGGGTCTGTATAAAATAAAAACTTCCCTTTCAAAATTACAGCAGTAGGTCTCCTCAGATTTCAAACACTAATGCTTAGTTCACACTACACGATTTTAGCCTGGTTTTTCAGTCGCCGACTGTTTTTTGTAGATCGCCGACAGAAACCTGTGGTCGGAGGCAAATCGGCGATCACTTGGCGCTCTCTCAGTCGTGTAGTGTGAACGGCTGAAAGACGCTCGCCGAGCCGTCTCCGAGTGGTCGCTGACTAATCGCAGACGCCTGGCAGATATCTAGCATGTTTAATATCTGGCCCAGTCGGCGACTGTGAGTCAACAGCAGTGTCTAGCTACAGCCAATGGGAACACGTAGAGAGAGAACCATGTCACCGTTGGAGATCCTCTCTGCGTGACCGAGATGGTTGTGCGTGAAAATCCCAGTAGATCAGCAGTTTCTGAAATACTCAGACCAGCCCGTCTGGCACCAACAACCACGCCACGTTCAAAGTCCCTTAAATCTGATGCTCTGATGCTCGGCCTGCACTTCAGCAAGTTGTCTTGACCACCTCTACATGCCTAAATGCATTGAGCTACTGACATGTGATTGGCTGATGAGCTATTAGTGTTAACAAGCAACTGAACTAATAAAGTGTCCGGTGAGTGTAAATAATGTAAAAGAATCAAGAACTTACTGAGCTTGACTGTCTAGTAAAATGTGGTATTTTGGGGGTATTTGCAGAAGGCCAGTATCTACAGTGAGGTACGCATGTGCTTTAAGGCCTTTTTGATCTTTTAAAACAGGAAAACTAACTTTCAGTCAACTAATAAACTTTAATAAACATCCATTCTAAATGACGCAGGTAACCAGATTCATTGTTTCAGAACAGCAGTGATGTGAAGAGCATTACAGTGATCAACTCTACTTGTAACAAACATACAAACAAGTTTTTCTGCATCACTCTAGTGTTTCTGGAGTTCAGCTGTCGGCCTGTTTGTTAAATGATAGAATGCAGCCTTAATATCGTTCAAATGGAGGATAAAACAGAGATAGAAGAGTGTTTCACACTTCAGATTTGATTTGGGATGAAAGGAGGCCTCGTTTCTCACAGAGCAGCTTCCTATTAATTTTACTGCATTTCAAATGTGTCTAAACATTTCTGTTTTTAATCGATTTAACTGTATAAACATTTTGGACATCCACTGAGAAATATCTGACCCACAGCTGGTCAGCCTGTCAACAGAGGGAGTGGAGACTGGAGTCTCAGTAGTGTGTCATTTATCATGGCTATGAAAGTTGATCTAATGTGTTCTGATGACATTAACAGTAACATGCATAATGAAAAAAAGCAAAATCTGAAATTAAACCTTTAGTGACTCCACTAGAAATGTTGAAATGGACTTTTCAAGAAGGTGGATTAGAATCATATGATCAGCTGTTTTGAAAGGTGCGTTGAGATCAAGCAAAACTAAAATAGAAGGATTTTGGGATCCAGTAATAAACCTGAGCTCGATCTCTACCAATTTTCTCTAAAAATCCTTAAAATAGGTAGATTACTGAAGATTTATGGATATTTACATTCCATTAGGTGAAGCTCTGGTCTTTTATTCTGTACCTGCAGTTTTCCTCCATTTACAGTTTCTCTAAATGCTGAATGTCTTCAGTGTTAAATGTACAGAGTAAAAACAGGCTTTTAGTGCTGTGGGGTTTAGATTAATAATTGATACGAGTCCTTAAAAGATGACATTGTATAGTTGTTGGCAGTGTGTGAAATGACCCCTGGTGTTTGTGGGTTTACATGTTGTCTTGGCCGAGCTGCTCCTGCTAACGGCACGAGCTGAGTCCTGTTTGGCTGATTAGCGGAGAACACGCTTCAGTTCAGTTTCAGTCACCCCGACCTGCACGTTACTTGGTGATGTAAACGCCACACACTGCACCAGCTCTTTTATTCTCTTCGCGTCAACAGTTTACACGCAAAGGTGCTCACGCAAGTGCTGCAACGAGCTCCAGCGTCTCGCTCTCTCTCGCCCACCGACCAAACCCGCCAAAACCTAACTGTCCTTCTCCCCGAACTTCCCCCCCCGGAACTCAACTCAGAACAGTGAAACAAAAGTTTCCATTAAAGCAAACTTTCATTAAACTCAATAACTTTTCAGAAAAGAAAAAAACACCAAATACACATTGATACAACTATACATAGTGAACATTTCAAAACATTTTATGATTCTTTAACTCCTAGAGCTATAAAGGTTAAAAGGGGCTACACTGGTTTTAAAATAGTCAATAAAGGTGTATTAATAGTGTTATTTCTGAAAATTGAATGTTTTTATTTGGTGCGATTCCAAACCTTAAAAGTTTAAAAAGGTAACTGTGTCCTGAATATTGCCTGTTCTAAATGTAACTTGGACTGAACTTAGAACCTCATTTCTTTCTCCTTGTGTACTTTTACATCCCAACCCTACACACTGTAGTGATTTCCTGCACCAACACATCCACTTTAACTCAGTAAGGGCTTGTTAATCAGGACAGGGGTTTTCTGGACTGCATTCCACTAAAATCATGGAATACTTTACGCCTACAATTACTCTTAAAATAAACAGTACAGTAAAATGTGTATTAATGAATATACTCACACAGCTTTTCTGGATGCTGTAACGACTGGCAGAAGCCTCAGAAAACATTCCTCTGATCTGTCATATTTACTCAGATCAAAAACGTCCAGCTCTTCCTCTGAGTTCAACAACACAAACACCAGAGCTGACCACTGAGCAGGAGAGAGGCGGACTTCATCTAGACAGCAATAGTCTTCTGTGTTCAGGTATGTCTGGACTTCCTGCACTAGAGAGTGGTCATTCATTTCATTCAGACAGTAGAACAGGTTGATGTATTTCTCTGGAGAGAGATTCTCCCTGAGCTTCTCCTTGATGTACTCAACTGTTTCCTCTCTGCAGTTAGAAGGGCTTCCTGTCTGAGTCAGCAGGCCTCGTAAGAGAGTCTGATTGGACTCCAGTGAGAGACCCAGGAGGAAACGGAGAAAAAGGTCCAGGTGTCCATTCTCACTCTGTAAAGCTCTGTCCACTGCACTCTTGAGAAAATCAGTCACTGTTGATTTTGAATGTGTTTGATGTTCCAGCACATTTCTGTTCTGAGAAATAAAGGAGAAAAATACAAACAAAGCAGCCAGAAACTCCTGAACACTCAGATGGACAAAGCTGAACACCTTCCCAAGGTGCAGCCCCAACTCCTCTCTGAAGATCTGAGTGCAGCCTCCTGAGTACACTGACACTTCTCTGACATCAATGCCACACTCTCTCAGGTCTCCCTCATAGAAGATCAGGTTGCCTTTCTCCAGCTGTTGGAAAGCCAGTTTTCCCAGAGCCAGAATAATCTCTCTAGTCTGCCCAGGATCAGTGTCACATTTTCCATGGTACTTTTGGTCTTTGTGTTTGATCTGAAAGATCAGGAACTGTGTGAACATTTGAGTCAGAGTCTTGGGGATCTCTCCACTCTCTGCTTCACTCAGCATCCTCTCCAGAACAGTGGCTGCAATCCAACAGAAGGCCGGTATTTGGCACATGATGTAGAGGCTTCTTGATGACTTCATATGTGTGATGACTCTGTTGGCCACACTCTGGTCACTGATCCTCTTCCTGAGGTATTCCTCTTTCTGTGGGTCACTGAATCCTCGTACCTCTGTTACCTGGTCAACATACTCAGGAGGGATCTGACCACATGCTGCTGGTCGAGAGGTGATCCAGAGAAGAGCAGAGGGAAGCAGATTCCCTTTGATGAGGTTTGTTAGCAGCACATCCACAGAGGCTGACTGTGTTACATCAGACAAGCTCTCATTGTTCTGGAAATCTAGAGGAAGTCGACTTTCATCCAGACCATCAAAGATGAACAAGACTTTGTACTGATAATAATCTGCTGGTTTTAATTGTTTTATGTCTGTGAAAAAGAGACAAAGAAGATCAACTACACTGAGTTTTCTACTCTTCACTGAGTTCAGCTCCCTAAAAGGAAGTTGATATATGAAGAGGATATCCTGATTAGCTTTTCCTTCAGCCCAGTCCAGAAGGAACTTCTGCACTGAGACTGTTTTTCCAATTCCAGCGACTCCATTAGTCAGTACAGTTCTGACGGCTGTGTCTTTAAAGAGGTCATTGCATTTGATGGGTCTCTCCTGTGTTGCTGGTCTCCTGGACGCTGTCTCAATCTGTCTCACCTCATGTTCATTATTGACCTCTCCACTCCCACCTTCTGTGATGTAGAGCTCTGTGTAGATCTCATTCAGAAGTGTTGAGCCTCCATGATACGAGATTCCTTCATTAATTCTCTGGAATTTCTTCTTCAATGTGGATTTGATCTTTTGATGACAAGCAGGAGCCAGTTCTGAAAAACGTTTATTACAATAAGCAATAACAATAAACATGTTAATGTCTGACATCCTTACTACAAACACAGTAACACACATTACCCTTCTATCAACACGGAGCACAATATTAAACTGAACTGTGCTCTATGGTTCTCTTGTCTAGGAACCATCAGCAAAATTAAATACCCACAGTTAATTTAGATAATAAAGGATCATCTTCCTGCTCTTTTGTCCTGAAGAAATTCCTTCCAGATTGTTTATATTTAACTTTCCAGAATTTCTCTGCTCAGTTTACTCGTCACTTATAAAAATAATGAACTTTATTATGAAAAAGAAATAATGGAATGTGCTCTGTATCAGGGAAACTGTGTCAGAACAGAGTGTATATGTACAAAGGGGTGGAATTAGTGATTCTGAGGTTCTAGGCTAAAGACAGGAATGGGGCCCCCTGGTGACACATTTTTAAACTAGTGGAGGGTCTGGGTGGTCCCTGAGTGGCACAGCTGTCTACACTGCACAAAATGATGTCTTGGAAGTGAAATCCTCTTCAATCTATTCAATATACCTAATTTCAATATTTGAGATTATTTGGTATGTTTTCAAATTTAACAAAAACGCATAACACATTAAACATCTTTTGAAAAACGTAAAATTTGTTTTTCCATTTTAACTTATTTCTAGATATTTTACTTGTTATAGCTAATTTTATTAAGTAATATCTTCTCGTTATATTAGCAGAAAATTTTACTTATTTTAAGAAAAATGCCTGGCAAAAATAAAATGGTCAATTCAGTGATACAATTTCACTTAATAAAATTACTAAGACAATAAAATAAATAAATCTACTTATATTTTCATGGAGACCCTAAGCCTCATGCAAAGACCACCACTGTATATACAGGCTTTCCAGAACTGCTCAGTGTTTCAGTGGTTCAGAGTTCTTACTGGTCTGTAGTGTGCTGGCGAGGTCTGTCTGGTTCATGTTCCTCAGGATGTGCAGTGCGATCTGCAGTGTTCCTTCTCTGACAGTCTGATCCACCTCACCCTCCACCTCCCTCTCAGAGCATGCTGGGAAATCTGGACTCAGCACCTTCTTGAACCTCTTCAGCTGATTCTTCACCAGAGAGATGACTTTGTGCTGCAGTTCCTGGTTGGACATAAACAGTATGCAAATTATGTCAGGAAATAATAAACAAGTGTCTTTCACATAAAAGTGTTAAAGGACCCACAAAATGGTAAGAGATATTGTTATATTGTTAATTATATATCTCTCTAAATCTGCTTTCTGTAGGCATATTAACCCCTAAACACTACAAATCTCTCACTGGGTTTAGTATTTAATTACTCAACTTATGAATTCATTTTTTCATTGATTTTCATTGACCTAGTGAGCAGCGTATGGAGTAGACGTGTTTGAGGGAGCTTTTAAAATTCTTTTTTCTTTTCGCGCCATCTGTCAATAAATTATCAGTATTTGTTAAGCTCATGTTGAAAGTGAACCTCTGCTGCTTTAATTTTTTGCTTTTCGGAATTAAAATGCCACCAAAAGCTTTGCAACAACCGAAAGAATCTCTGCAGGTGGCTACAGGCATGGAGGACTCCATTAGCCACGAAGCTAGCCAAGCAACAAGCGACGAGGACCTGCCTCTGATCTGGGAAAAAGGTGTCTAACAAGATCTTGAAGACAATGAGAGGTTTGATAAATTTGAACTGTCCTTCCAGATTTTGCAAACTACGCTACAGACAGTCACGGAGAAGATGAACATCGCTGACGAGCAAATTCAAGAACACGAGGCTCGCATTAGCTCACTTGAAACGGCATTGACAGAGACCTAGAGGAAGAACAAACTCCTCAGGTTAAAACTCAACAACTTGGAGGGTCGGTCACGCCGTAACAACATCAAAATAGTCGGAGTGCCAGAAGGAGAGGAAACACTCATCGTAGACCGGGCCCATCGTGTGCTCCAGCCCAAACCCCCAGAAGGAGCAAAACCCCGCACGATCATCGCTCGTGTTCATTTCTACACCGAGAAGGAGCGGATTTTGCGACTTAGAGCCGGGCGCAACCTCGACTACACAAAGTATACATCTTTCCAGACTACACGGCGGAGGAGCTTCAGGGATGTCATGCAAGCGCTTCGAGCGCTACAGGTGACCGACACGCTCCGTTTTCCCTCTCCGTGTCCAGCGTAACGGTCAGCTCAAGAGCTTCACCTCCCCCGCTGAAGCGGCTAAAACTGACCTTAAACAAGACTGAACAAGGACTGTAATACTATAGTCATTGACTGGTTTCAGCGGTGTTGTATTTGTAGATAAAGAATGTAATACGAATGAAAATAAGCACGAAACACACTGTAGTACTGGCGCGGTTCTTTTCTTTACTTCACTCCTTCTACTCTGAAAATTGAGCTCTCTTTTTACTCACACAGCGACACCTGCAGGCAGGAGTATACTACACAACATATTTCCCCTTTCGTAGAAAAGCATATTGTTACCACACAAGAACTATGTGCTAGAAATTACAATAACATACATGTAAAGCATAAACAACATGTACAAACAGAATGAGCAATTTCTTTTTCAAACAAGCTTTTTCTCTTAAGGATTTTTTTCTATTCCTCACTAAGAAGGAACATAGTCCTTAGCCCAGAATGGAGCACGACGAACCCTATGCAATTGATTTATGGCAGAATGTTCAGATGGCACAGCACAAGGTGTATGCACCTCGTGTGGCACGTAAGTGTCCTCAGGCACCGTCAACGTGGATGGAACAGCATAGGGCAAAGATGTAGGGGCGAGGTGAGCAGCATTCCACACTTTCCCGTCAGATAGAAGGTAAGTAGCTGGACCACACTTTGCAACGACTTTATAAGGCAGACTGAATTTGGATTGTCCTTTTCTGACAATTCCTGGTTTCCTAATGCGAACAAAGGAATCCACTTGAATGCCAGGAGCAGTAGCCGCACGACGCTTGTCTGTGTACTCTTTTGCCTTTTGCTGCTTCCTTTGAACTGTCAGCTTCCAGGTCTTTGCGGACTTTGGAGGGGCTACGGCCGGAAGATCTCGAACATGAAGTTTTGTGTGCATCGAGTGGCCGTGTAGCAGTTCAGCAGGAGAACACGTAGTAATGGTATGAGGTGTCGCCCTGTATGTGTGCAGGAATTCAGTGACAAAGGGTTTCCATGGCTTACCTTCAATGGTAGCAGTTTGAAGGCAGTCCTTAAACACTCTGTTGAATCTTTCAATTTCACCATTGGCTTGAGGAAAGTACACAGAGCTGCGGCAGTGCTTAATATCCCTCATAGCAAGAAAGCTTTCAAACTCAGAAGAGATGAATTGTGGACCATTGTCGGATACAACTTCACGCGGGTTTCCTTCACGGCTGAATACGACCGAAAGGAATGTAATGACTGTGGCAGAAGTAACTTCAGAAGCAAATGCCACCTCAGGCCATTTGCTGTAATAGTCAATGAGTGTCATGGCATAGCGACAGTCATGAACAGCATGATGGAAGGGACCAACAATGTCAATGGCTACCTTCTCCCAAGCCGCTTTAGGAATAGGTACTGGATGGAGTGGTGCAGTATGTGTTATAGCAGTCTTGTCATGCTGCAGGCATGTAGTGCATGTTTTAATGGCATTTTCCACTTGCAAGTTCATACCTGGCCACCAGTAGAGGTCTTAAGCGCTGTCTAGTCCTAACAATCCCTTGATGCGTGTCATGTGCCAGTTGAATGAACTTGGGCTGCAAAGTTGCAGGTACTACCACTCGATGGGTGCCACGAATGACGTATCCCTCTTGCACAGCTAATTCGTATCGTAAGCGGTAAAAGGGAGTAAGAGCTGAATCCATACCTTTAGCAGTACGAGGCCAACCTTTCGTTATGTAGGCCTTAACCTGGTGCAACACTGGGCACTGATCAACAGCGTGCTGGAGTTCCTCAGCTGTTACAGCAGCGAACCCTGGCGACACCACTGCAACCATTTCAGGCTCTTGTTCTTGTTCCTCCTTCATACAGGTTAATGGCAAACGTGATAAGCAGTCAGCAGTTACATTTTCTGTTCCAGGCTTGTAGACAATGGTGTAATTAAAACACAGCAAGCGTGCCGACCATCTAGCAATTCTCATACCTGCTCTACCAAGACCTTTTGTAGACAGCAAGGTCGTTAGCGGGTTGTGATCTGTTTGCAGGGTGAAATGATGACCCCAAAGGTAGGTGCGCCATTTTTCTGTAGCCCAAACACATGCCAAGGCCTCTTTCTCGGTTGCAGAGTATTTACGCTCACATTCAGACAGTGTCCTGGAGGCAAAAGCAACCGTCAGTTCAGTGTCTCCATGCCACTGTGTAAGCACAGCACCTAAGCCATAATTTGAGGCATCTGTTGTGACAGTAGTAGGGCATGAGGGATCAAACAATGCCAGTGCATGGCTGGTAGAAATGATCTGCTTCACACGAGAAAAATTTTCATTTGCCTCATCTGTCCAACAGAATTCAGTAGATTTCCGCAGCACAGCATGGAGCGGTTCCACCAAAGTAGCATAATTGGGAATGAACTTAGCATACCATCCCGTCAGTCCAAGAAAGGAACGTAGTGCATGTGCTTCCTGTGGAGGCGGAGCTTATGTCACAGCCACAACATGCTCTGGATCTGGATGCAGACCAGTAGCTGAAATGACATGTCCTAAAAATGGAAGCTCTGTTTTTCTGAAGGAGCATTTCTCCCTGTTGATCTTAAGACCACGGTCTTGCAGACGATGTAGCATGGCACAAAGTCTCCTTTCATGTGTCTCTGGTGTATCAGCATGAATTATGATGTCATCCAGGTAACATTGAACACCGTCCAATTCATCCAAGATCTGTGACATCATTCTCTGAAATGCACTAGGAGCCGAAGCCAGCCCGTACGGGACCCGTGTAAAACGAAACAGTCCGTCATGCGTAATAAACGCTGTAAGGTCTCTACTGTCCTCATGCAAAGTCACTTGGTGATATGCATTCTGCAAGTCAATGGTCGAAAACACAGATGATCCCCTGAGTTCTGTAAAAACTTCTTCGATATGCGGTAACGGGTGGCTATCTATCACAACAGCCTTGTTCGGCTCTCTCAGGTCAACACACAACCTGATTCCTCCCGACTTCTTTTGAATGACCACTATGGGTGAGACCCATTCGGAGGAGTCTACCTTCTCGATGATGCCTTCCTTTTCCAGTCTTTTTAACTCTTGTGAGACAGAGTCACGCACAGCAAACGGCAATCTACGCAGCTTTTGTTGCACAGGCGGCACATCCGAGCGTAGTTTGACTTTGTGTACAAATCCTTCAGCTACACCACAAGCATCAGTAAAGTCGACAGCAGCAGTACACCCAGCCGAAGGCATAACACATCCATCTCATATTTCAAGTTGCAGCGCAGTGAACAAATCCATGCCAAGCAATGGAGTTCCTTTCTCCACAATGTAAAAATCCACTTGTGTACAGTGAGCAGAACATGTGACACTGAGACTACTGCACCCAAGCACAGGAATACGTCTCTTCATATATGTCACCAGACGAACTTTTGGGGTAGAAAGCGGCAAAGTAGAAAAGTATTGTCTGTAAATCTGCTCAGGCAGAATGGAAACAGCAGAACCAGTATCTACAAGCAAATCTACTTGAATGGACTGTCCATGATCATCACTCAGAGTCACCTTACAGGTGAGCTTCTTTCTTTGCTCACCAATGAATGGGGTTGTAACGCTCAGAACTGTAAGGTCTGGTACGGTCACTTCTTGTACATTGCATGCATTTCCTGAATTACGGCAAACTCTTGCAAAGTGACCAATTTTTGTACACTTTTTACATGTCACTTGCTTCGCTGGACATTTTGGGTAATTCGCTAGGTGTGAAAGTGAACCACAGCGATAGCATGTCTTATTCTGGGCTGTTCGGTGAAGATTGGATGCTGTTTGCTTTTGTGTCACCTCAAACTGGGAAGATCTACGAGGCTTTGTAGACACATAAGAACGAGCATGTACAGCCTTGACCACGACATCGCCTGGGCATGTCATTGCTTTAGCCTCAGTGGCACTACTATATCTCACTTAATGGAGAGTGCTCTAGTTCATTTGAACTACATTGTGGGGTCCGGCAAGGGGACCCTTTGTCCCCTCTTCTTTTTGATTTAGCTCTCGAACCATTGGCAATAGGGATCAGGAATCATCCACAGATTCATGGCATTAAATGTGGAGACACTGAAAGTCTTGTAAATGTATATGCAGATGACTTGCTGATTTTTATATCTGACCCAGAGCTGTCTGTTCCCAACTTATTAAATTATATAGATGCCTTTAGTAGACTTTCAGGTTATTCAATTAATTGGAGCAAGAGTGAATTTATGTGCATTACCAATAACCTTAGTCCTAGTTTCTTGAAATCATTGCCAATTAAAATAATTGATGATCATTTTACATATCTAGGCCTTAAGATGTCAAGAAATCCCAAACATCTGTTCAAACTAAATTTTTATATATGGTCAACAAATTAAAAGCGAATATTGAATGCTGGAAGCTACTCCCTTTATCAATGATTGGACATATTAATGCTATCAAAATGGTGACTTTACCAAGATTCTTATATCTCTTTCAAAACATACCAATTTTCCTCCCTTCATCCTTTTTTAGGCAATTAGATTCAATTATTTGCTCATTTGTCTGGGCCTATAAACCCCCTTGTATTTCAAAAAGACACTTGCAAAGGTCGACAGCAGGTCAGGTCAGACACTATGTTCAAAAAACCCTCTTTTTCAATTAAACCAAACGAATCTGTTTTTTACGACTTGCTACTTTCTCCCCCTGATGCTAGACATTTGGTGTCCAAATTTATTGCTGCATTATCGCCATCAGACAATACTACCCCCCTAAAGGTAGGGTGGGCCAATGAGTTGGGTGCTGCAATTTCTGATGATATGTGGGAGAAAAGTTTGTCCAGTATTCATCGTTGCTCAGTGAATTCCAGGTATAGACTCATACAGTTTAAAGTATTACACAGGTTTTACTTTTCTAAAACCAGGTTGAACAAAATCTACTCCTCGGTCTCTCCTTTGTGTGATCGGTGTCAAACCTCCGAAGGTTCCTTGTCCCACTTCTGTTTCCTTTTCATTTGCACAGCAGCACGCTCTATTGGCAGGTATGGTTGCAGCTAAAAAAGTCATACTTTTATCTTGGAAATCCCCAGTGGCACCATGTTCTAAGAGGTGGTTAAATGAGATGTTATTCATTCTACAAATGGATCGGTTACATTGCAATGACGCTAAATCATATAAACGCTTCCAGAGTGTTTGGGGAGTGGTTTTGGATAGTCTGGAAGGGTCCTAGTCTGATACCAGTCCCAGTCTGATAATGGATATATTCCAGTTTGATCTGTTGTCATTTATTCTTTGTAATGCCTGAACTTGACAGGCTGTATTTTATTTTTATTTATTTATTTTTTTTCCTTCTTTTTCTTCTTTTCTTTCCCTTTTTTGTTCTAGATGCTTTGGTGTTAGTTACTATTTCTCATTGCGTATTGTCATTATTAGCATGGGTTGTGTTTTTCTGTGATTCCTTATAAATAAAGAATATATTAAATATATATATATATATATATATATTAAAAAAAAAGCTGCATGAGTCTAAACTGAAGATATGTGAACCTCTACCAGTTAAATAGATGAACTACAACATTGGAATGATCTTTAGTCTTTGGATCCCCCTCCCAGTCCCACCCACCAACACAAAGCAAGCTGTAGAACCAACAGTGACCAGTGGAGTTCAGTAAGTTTCTTATCATGACTAAGGACTGTCTTGACTTCAGTTTCTAGAGATGAGGTAGACAGTTTATTACCAGTATCTCCTTTCTATTTGGATATAGAGGATACATGTATGGCATTATGTTAACATGATTTGAGAGGACATCAAAATACTCAATACAACCTACATAGCGCACATTGACTGTGGTCCTTTTCAAAGCTAAAGCTCTATTCAACTTGTAATCAAAGTAAGTGCTTAACTTACAGAAAATGGTATTTTACCCACATCAGGCTGTAAAATGACGTACTGCAAAAATTATTTTCCACCAAAATGAATGAATAACCAGGTTGAACTAACAAGACTGAACCCTGATACCCATTAAGCTGACATTAATGAAATAAAAACATGTGTTGAAATAAAAAAAAAAATCATTAAAAGTACTTGTTTTTTATTTCATATCAATTATCTAAAGAATACAAATATGTAAAAGGGTATAGATCTTTTTTGGTATTAATAATTTTAATTTAATGTTGAATGATCAAGCTTCTTTGCAGCCAAATAAGTTTTAGTGTGTAAGTTCAGAAAATAATGAAAATACTCAATTGTATGATATTCATTCTGCAGAAACCAAGTAAACAATTCAAATTCTACAACTGCACTGGATCTGTACTGGAGGGATGGAACACCGTTCTTCCAGAAGATATTCCCTCAGTTGGAGGTGGAGAGCTCTGTCTAACATGCTGCTCCAAAATCTCCCATAGCTGTTCAACTGGGTTGAGACTGTAAAGGCCGCAGCACAGCCCATACACGTAAAGGCAGATGTCACTTTAGTCACGGTTTATATGGAAACATGAGCCGGATCGGCAGCTTTTGTGACTGAAGCTCTGTGGCCTGATAATGAACCCTCTTTCACAGTCATTTAGATCTTTTCCCATTTTGATCCAAAACTCAGCTGATCTCAGCATACAGTTACAAACCCCTCCCCCGCCCTGCCTTCAGCAAAGCTGATCACTCCTCTATTCTTCTCCTGCCCGCATACAAAGACTTAAACAGGCAAAAACCTGGCTAGCTATAAGAAGGCCAGATATGACCTTCAGAGGACCATCAGACTGGCCAAAAGGAGCTACAGGGACAGAATGTAATCCAACCATCTTGGCTCTGATCTCAGACGTATGTGGAGTGGCCTGTGCACAATCACTGACTACAAAGAAGGTGTGATCTATGATAGGGGCTCTTCCTCCTCACTTGCAGATGAGCTTAATGCTCATTATGTTCATTTTAAGGCAACTAACACCTTACCTGCTGAGAAACTTCTAGTAGATAAGGAGAGCTGTGTTCTAGCCATTCACCTGTCTGAGGTGGCGAGATCTTTCAGAGCACTTAACCCTAGCAAGTCACCCGGTCCTGATGACATCCACAGCCAGGTACTTAAAGAATGTGCCAATCTGAGGTTTTCATTGACGTCTTTAACATCTCCTTAAGACTGTCAGTGATTCCCAAGTGCTTTAAGGAAACCACAATTGTTCCAGTCCAGGAACAGAATCATAAATTAACTACATCAGAAAGTAAAATAGCTGAAGAATTTGTACTGTAGTACAAAAAATATTTATAAAGAATTTGAAAAATAGTGTCCTTTTATAGTGGTGAACAGTATAAACATCCCTGGGTTAACTATCTATAGCACTGAAAATAATATACCCAAACAGAATGAAATTAAGTAATTACTGTAATTACTACTGTAGGAGAAAGTCTGAGAGTGGAGACTGATCACAACACGTTCTACTAGTACATTACTTGTCCATCTTTTTGTTTTATATCTGAGGTACACAGTTCCACTGCCTATTAGTTTAGCTCACATTAGCTAAATTAACTATCTAGCTAGCATCCACACATAACAGAACTTTAGGTTTAATAGATAGATAGATAGATAGATAGATAGATAGATAGATAGATAGATAGATAGATAGATAGATAGATACTTTATTGATCCCGAAGGAAATTTAGCAGCCAAATAATAAAGCACTAATGTGCTTATAATTCTGAAAAAACATGGTAAAACAGACATTATTGTACAAGAAGACCGCACCTACTTAGCTGAGATTTGTCATCAAGTCAGCTAACTGTGTATCTACATTAATGCTGCAGTCTGAATAAAACCTTGAATCTGAATCAAACGTCTCCCAGTAGTGGCCTAGCCGTGTGCCATGAGTCTGACTCACTCATCATACATGAGATACAGCAAGTCACAATTAAAATATGAACAGAATTATCAAACTAATCCACTGACAATACGATATTAACCGCTCTCCACTACTAGCACTCGTTAAAAACTCTTGGGCACTCCACAGAAACACCAAAGCTCATAATCATAATACGAGTCCTGTGCAACTCTGCTGTAAAATGTCAGGTTAATTAATTCAGTAGAACTCTAAACTGCTTATTATTTTAAATGTCAAAACCTCTATGTCCTTATGCTCTGCTACAATAAAAAGAACAACATTATCATCATCATCATCATCATCACTAGTTGTAGTAGTGGACTGTGATGATGGGAGACTTTCTAATAAGCATCTCCATGATGCACTAAATTGCGTGCATAGCTAAAATACCCAGTTGAAAAAATACAGATCATTTTTTACCTACATTTTTGTGCCAGGTCATTTCGGGGAAGACCGCTGGACACTTGGACCATAGACAATTTGATCTTAGGATCTTTAATGCGAAGTCTAATTGATCTTTCCATGAAGGCTTATCTGGGCAGATCAGAATGTTTTAATTAAATAATAAAAATCAATGTATGTTGTTTGGTTTACATTTAGTTGACCTTAGGTGATGATTCTGAATAGATTTCTGAGGACAGCCTTCTGAAGTGTGGTCATATTTTATTTATTTTTTAAGTGCAGAGAAGAACTAGACTGAAGACAGTCAACCTGTCAGAACATGCAGAAGGGAAACCTCAATGAATGCAGGCAAAACATCAAAATTTTCCTCTACAGGACCTTCATCCACAACTTTATAGCAAATGTAAGTTAATTGTTAACATTACCTCAATGCACGATGTGGGGAAATGTCATGGTTTGTCAGTTTAACTTGCCAGTAGTGGTGAAGTGGAAAATGTGCTACCTTGTCAAAATGTCCTACTGTAGCACATATTTATGTGTAGCTCTGTACATAAACCAAGATAATGACAAATTTATTAGAATACACTGTTAAAGGCCAGCACTTTTTGCCTCAGAGCTAGCTGAATGGCCATATGAATGAATTCCATGCACGTTTGTATTTGCATTTTCTTGAAAGAAGACTGTTTAGACCCGTTTATGTCCGTCTTCTGTATGAGTTTTTCAGTGTAAATAGAGTGTGACAGCATTATTTGTATTTCTCTGAAGCTCTGGTGGTCAGCCTCCCTGAGAAAGTCTATGCCAAAGTGCTGGAAAAGAGACTCCAACCGATAGTTGAACCTCAGATTGAGGAGGAACAATGTGGATTCTGTCCCAGCCGTGGAACAATGGACCAGCTTTTCACCCTCTCACAGATTTTTGAGGGGGCATAGGAGTGTGCCAACCCAGTCTACATGTGTTTTGTGGACTTGGAGAAGGCTTATGATCTTGTTCCTCGAGATATCTTGTGGGAGGTCCTCCAGGAGTATGGGGTGCCGGGGCTACTACTCTGGGCCATCCATTATCTGTACTCCTGGAGTGAGAGCTGTGTCCGTATACTCGACATTAAGTCAAACTCTTTCAGTGTTAGCGCTGGACTCCGCCAGGGTTGTGCCCTGTCTCCAGTCACTGTTCACGATATTCATGGACAGAGTGTCAGGGCGTAGCCGGGGTCAGGAGGTCAACGATGATGATGAGGATTATAATCATGATGAAGCTCAGTGAATACTCGAACTCTTATGATGTCTTGAGGCAATTACCCAACTTTATTGTTGGGTGAACTGAACATTGGAAAAAAATGCTATTTCATTTGCCCTCTTTAGCATTATCATGATATTCTGAAAAAACCTACTAATTAGCATTCATTATACCAAGATGTTTAGAAAACAACATTCACAAACAGACTCAACTCTTCCCTTTGCACTTGAATAATGGATCCTTCCAATCTTCTCTCAACCCATCTTTCTTACAAGCTTATGGAAGCAACTGGAGCCATGCATTTTATGTATATTATGTATATTTATTTATATTTTATTTTTTGTGTTTTTGTAACCTGAAAATAAGTAACGTACTCAATAAAAGACTTAGTAGTCCACTGCAGATTAATTCATTTAAACACACAGAACAGATGTAGGGTAGCATATGGCTAGACTATTTTGATGTGGATATTTAGCAACAATAACATTAATAGGCCTAATAATTAATCACATACTCAGCCTGATTGCCTTCACTTCTCTTTGCAAGGAGAAAAAGACCATTCCAATATATTATTTTCCCTATTCTGAGTTTTAGCTGTTGCTAAGGTGAGTTTGCTTATATAGTTGAATTGTGCCATCACTTCACTGAGATTCAATAAGAATTTATTAAATCAAAACCTACAAGTTTGTGTCATCCTTCTGTATGGAATTTGAAGAAAATTATTTTTTACTCTCATACACAAAATATATTAATATTCTGTCCTTTATTAACTGAACCAGAAATTAAAGAACAGGGATCTTCAGTCTGAATCAATTATCTGCTCATGCTAATGCTGTGATCCAATATTTTTTACCGGCTGGCCCTGTCGGCATTATACAGACATGCTCTGCTACATGACGCTAAATGACAGAGATTGGTAAAACAGGCCTCGTCTGAATTATAATGTTTATTTACTAGAAATGAACGGATACTGAGTCACATCCATATGACTTACAGATCTAAAATCACGTGTAGTGTAGAGAGACACGCCTGACAAACACACTACAACCTTCCGTTTGGTAAAATATGCCTCGACTGAGTTTTGATACAAATGAATTGATACGCTGTCCACTAATGGCTTTAGATCTCCAAGTCATATGAATGTGTCACTGTATCAATTCAGTCGAGGCATATATTTCCAAACTAAAGGTTGCAGTATGTTTGTCAGATCAGGTCAAAGGTATATTTGTCAGTGTAAGTGATTGATTTTCACATCTTTCTCTTTCAGTGTGTTTAAAGTCTGTAGCAATAACTCCAACAGGTTCCTCGCGTCTTTGAATGTTTTACGTTTTTAAGCAGTAGCCGCACTTTCCCGACGGTCCCCGTTATTTTCATCATTTCTGCTCTGCGACTCGGAAAGATCGAGAAGTTCGGTGAAACAGAAAGACTGTAGTTCGTGTCTGTTTTATCTCGAGTTAGAAGACAGCATCTCGGGCATTGGCTACTGCCTCGGGCAGTAAGTAGCCTTCAGTAGCCATGCAGTGATTCCTATAGACTAATACAGCAGTGCAGTGACTCCTATAGACTAAAAAAGAAGTGCAATGACTCCTATAGACTAATACAGTAGTGCAGTGACTCCTATAGACTAAAAAAGAAGTGCAGTGACTCCTATAGACTAATACAGAAGTGCAGTGACTCCTATAGACTAAAAAAGAAGTGCAATGACTCCTATAGACTAATACAGAAGTGCAGTACATGTTGCGTCTATGATACTTATTTAGGTTTCACATCCTGCTAGGAAACGCACCCCTTCTAAACTCTGGCTGCATGGTTGTTGCATCCATGAAAGTTCTAAAGGTGTCACATATTGATGTAAAATATGTGTGATTACAAACACATCACAGCTGTGTCAAAAGAAAAGGCTCTCCACCCCCGATAAGATGCACCTCCTCTTTAATATTGCTACTTTATTATTCCATCTATGAACCCTATACAGCCATCCCATTTTGGTCCAAAACATGTGTGATTAAAATTTATCATAGTTGTGTCAACAGACAGAAAATTATAGGGTGGTGCTTTTGAGGTAGCCCAACTGCCAGGAAATGCACCCCCTGCTAAAACCTGGCTACATTATTATTACACCCAGGACACTTATACAGGTGAGGAATGTCACATGGTAAGTGGTGAAACTCGTGTGTATTTGGTTGAGAGACAGCAGCATACAAGTTCTGCTGCGTATGAGCTCAATGCAGACAGCTGTGTAATAGAATAGTAAGCAGCAGTGTCTGTGGGCTACACTGCACTACTATATTAGTCTATAGGAGTCACTGCACTACTGTATTAGGATATAGGACTCACTGCACTACTATATTAGTCTATAGGACTCACTGCACTACTGTATTAGGATATAGGACTCACTGCACTACTGTATTAGTCTATAGGAGTCACTGCACTATTGTATTAGTATATAGAACTCACTGCACTACTGTATTAGTATATACATGCAGCAGCACGGCTCGTCTTCAATCTGCCCAAGTTCAGCCATGTCACCCCATTGCTGCGCTCCCTTCACTGGCTTCCTGTAGCTGCGCGCATCAGATTTAAAACCCTAACGCTGGCCTACAAAGTCAAAAATGGACCAGCCCCTACCTACTTGATAGCAATGGTAAAATCTCAAACTGTACCACGAGCCCTTCGAGCTTCGAGTACAGCTCGGCTTGACCCGCCATCCTTCAAGGTGCACGGAAGACGAGCGTCGAGAATGTTCTCTGTACTGGCACCCAGGTGGTGGAATGAACTCCCACTGGCTGTCCGAACAGCAGAGTCTCTCTCTGTCTTCAAACGCAGACTGAAGACTCATCTTTTTACACAGCACTTAAATGAGCATTGAACTATAAGCTGCACTTATTTTATTTATTGTATTGTATCTTATTGTTATTGTATTGCATTGAATGGCACAGAGTTCTGCGTTCAACTCTGTTTCTTTTTCTCTTGGTGTCTGCAGTGACATATTTGTTTCTAGCAGTATCTGAGCTCAGGACTGTCTTCTTCTCTAAGCTATTGGTAAATAGCAAAGATACTTTCTCTAGATTGACAAAGCACTTCTTGTAAGTCGCTCTGGATAAGAGCGTCTGCTAAATGCTGTAAATGTAAATATGACTCACTGCACTACTGTATTAGTCTATAGGACTCACTGCACTACTGTATTAGTATATAGAACTCACTGCACTACTGTATTAGTATATATGACTCACTGCACTACTGTATTAGTCTATAGGAGTCACTGGACTACTGTATTAGTCTATAGGACTCACTGCACTACTGTATTAGTCTATACGAGTCACTGCACTACTGTATTAGTCTATAGGACTCACTGCACTACTGTATTAGTAGTGCATACTACCTGACCTCAGTCTGTTATGCTCTTTCATATGACCTCCCATACATTGCCTTGTCTTTTTGTTTGTACTATTGTGCTCCTGTTGTCCATGTTAGTATGTTATCTATGTACTTTGAATTGTAAGCGTCTATGGGTCCTTGCTATATAAAAATAAAGAAGTATCATTAGTAGTATACAGGACTCACTGCACTACTGTATTAGTATACAGGACTCACTGCACTACTGTATTAGTCTATAGGACTCACTGCACTACTGTATTAGTATACAGGACTCACTGCACTACTGTATTAGTCTATAGGACTCACTGCACTACTGTATTAGTCTATAGGACTCACTGCACTACTGTATTAGTATACAGGACTCACTGCACTACTGTATTAGCCTATAGGACTCACTGCACTACTGTATTAGTATACAGGACTCACTGCACTACTGTATTAGTACACAGGACTCACTGCACTACTGTATTAGTCTATAGGACTCACTGCACTACTGTATTAGTATACAGGACTCACTGCACTACTGTATTAGTCTATAGGACTCACTGCACTACTGTATTAGTATACAGGACTCACTGCACTACTGTATTAGTCTATAGGACACACTGCACTACTGTATTAGTCTATAGGACTCACTGCACTACTGTATTAGTCTATAGGACTCACTGCACTACTGTATTAGTATACAGGACTCACTGCACTACTGTATTAGTCTATAGGACTCACTGCACTACTGTATTAGTATACAGGACTCACTGCACTACTGTATTAGCCTATAGGACTCACTGCACTACTGTATTAGTATACAGGACTCACTGCACTACTGTATTAGTATACAGGACTCACTGCACTACTGTATTAGTCTATAGGACTCACTGCACTACTGTATTAGTATACAGGACTCACTGCACTACTGTATTAGTCTATAGGACTCACTGCACTACTGTATTAGTATACAGGACTCACTGCACTACTGTATTAGTCTATAGGACTCACTGCACTACTGTATTAGTATACAGGACTCACTGCACTACTGTATTAGTCTATAGGACTCACTGCACTACTGTATTAGTATACAGGACTCACTGCACTACTGTATTAGCCTATAGGACTCACTGCACTACTGTATTAGTATACAGGACTCACTGCACTACTGTATTAGTCTATAGGACTCACTGCACTACGGTATTAGTCTATAGGACTCACTGCACTACTGTATTAGTATACAGGACTCACTGCACTACTGTATTGGTATACAGGACTCACTGCACTACTGTATTAGTATACAGGACTCACTGCACTCCTGTATTAGTATACAGGACTCACTGCACTACTGTATTAGTCTATAGGATTCACTGCACTACTGTATTAGTATACAGGACTCACTGCACTACTGTATTAGTATACAGGACTCACTGCACTACTGTATTAGTCTATAGGACTCACTGCACTACTGTATTAGTATACAGGACTCACTGCACTACTGTATTAGTGTACAGGACTCACTGCACTACTGTATTAGTCTATAGGACTCACTGCACTACTGTATTAGTATACAGGACTCACTGCACTACTGTATTAGTCTATAGGACTCACTGCACTACTGTATTAGTCTATAGGAGTCACTACACTACTGTATTAGTCTATAGGACTCACTGCACTACTGTATTAGTCTATAGGAGTCACTACACTACTGTATTAGTCTATAGGACTCACTGCACTACTGTATTAGTCTATAGGACTCACTGCACTACTGTATTAGTATACAGGACTCACTGCACTACTGTATTAGTGTACAGGACTCACTGCACTACTGTATTAGTCTATAGGACTCACTGCACTACTGTATTAGTATACAGGACTCACTGCACTACTGTATTAGTGTACAGGACTCACTGCACTACTGTATTAGTCTATAGGACTCACTGCACTACTGTATTAGTATACAGGACTCACTGCACTACTGTATTAGCCTATAGGACTCACTGCACTACTGTATTAGTCTATAGGACTCACTGCACTACTGTATTAGTCTATAGGAGTCACTACACTACTGTATTAGTCTATAGGACTCACTGCACTACTGTATTAGTATACAGGACTCACTGCACTACTGTATTAGTCTATAGGACTCACTGCACTACTGTATTAGTATACAGGACTCACTGCACTACTGTATTAGTATACAGGACTCACTGCACTACTGTATTAGTATATAGGAGTCACTACACTTTAGAAGAACTTCCTGTTCAGCAACTTCCTGTTCAGCCGAAATTCCTCCACGTTCATGTAACTGCAGCCCGGGGAACTAGTGGGCGTGACGAATGGGCGGAGACACTGTCAATCAGTTCTTGCTTCGGCCAATCATACCACAGGGATGGACTGTCAATCAAAACTTGCATTGGCCAATCACAGGTGTGAATGAGCTGCGTCTTGTTTGACCATCAGCCAGTGGTTTGGAGAACTCACTGTTCAGGCAGGCGAAGCGGAGAGACTGAATAGCTCCTGATTTCTGATCTCAGATCAGCAATTATTATAACTGTAGTTTAAGCAGGACGGAGTTCACACGGACACTGACTGACCATCCCGCAGAACAGCGGCAGTGAACTGACAGAACAGGTTCTCCTGAAAAACATGAACACAGTGTAGAAATATGTGCACGCGCGCGGTTCTGACCGGCGCGTGTCTTTTTCTGAGTTTATACAAAAACAAAAATGTTTCACATGTAAATCCCGAGGCAGGTTCAGAAAATGGATGACGTGTTTATTTCAGCTAATTTTCCCCCAGTATGAGTTCGGGGATTATTTCTACAAGGACTATTTAATACTAAACAATGTTTATTTATTAGAAAAGAACTGATACTGAGTTTCATCCATAAGACTTACAGATCTAAACTCACTTGTAGTGTAGAGAGACACGCCTGACAAACACACTACAACCTTCCATTTGGTAAAATATGCCTCGACTGAGTTTTGATCCAAATGAATTGATACGCTGTGTATACGCTGTGTCCAGTTGCTGAACAGGAAGTTCTTCTAAAGTGTAGTGACTCCTATATACTAATACAGTAGTGCAGTGAGTCCTGTATACTAATACAGTAGTGCAGTGAGTCCTGTATACTAATACAGTAGTGCAGTGAGTCCTGTATACTAATACAGTAGTGCAGTGAGTCCTATAGACTAATACAGTAGTGCAGTGAGTCCTATAGACTAATACAGTAGTGCAGTGAGTCCTATAGGCTAAGTGTATAGTCCTATACATTAATGGCTTTAGATCTCCAAGTCATATGAATGTGTCACTGTATCAATTCAGTCGAGGCATATATTACCAAACTAAAGGTTACAGTATGTTTGTCAGATCAGGTCAAAGGTATATTTGTCAGTGTAAGTGATTGATTTTCACATATTTCTGTTTCAGTGAGTTTAAAGTCTGTAGTAATAACTTCAACAGGTTCCTCATGTCTTTGAATGTTTTATGTTTGTGCCTTTACTAAAGAACCCTTGAAGAACCACCTCTTAAGAGTGTAGATTGCTTAAAAATTACAGTAACAATACGGCAGTAAAGCATCAATGGTGTTCAGGTTACTCTAACAGTAAAGTGTGAACTTTTTTTTATTTACCAGATTTAAAATTAAAAGTAAATCCGGGCTGCTGGTGGATCTGGTGTAAATCTGGGCTGCTGGTGGATCTGGTGTAAATGTTGGCTGCTGGTGGATCTGGTGTAAAGCTGGGCTGCTGGTGGATCTCGTGTAAATCTGGGCTGCTGGTGGATCTGGTGTAAAGCTGGGCTGCTGGTAGATCTGGTGTAAATCTGGGCTGCAAGTGGATCTGGTGTAAAGCTGGGCTGCTGGTGAATCTGGTGTAAAGCTGGGCTGCTGGTAGATCTGGTGTAAATCTGGGCTGCTGGTGGATCTGGTGTAAAGCTGGGCTGCTGGTGAATCTGGTGTAAAGCTGGGCTGCTGGTGGATCTGGTGGATTTCTGAGAAGTCCATTTAGGATAATGACAACATATTCAGTTCATCTGACACGATTGAGTAGAAATTTGTGATTTATTTATTTTGTGCAGAAGCACCTGTCCTGCAAGCTGCACTGCAGAAAGCCAGACACACAATTGAATGCCAAAAGGGAAAGATTGCCTACTTGAAAGAGAAGATGGACCTGCTTGTTCAAGATTGTGACTTCCTCCATGAGAGACTTAAAGAAGGTAAGACTGATCTTCATTCTTTAGTACTTTCCACTAGTTCATTAATTTATTTGTGGTTGTTCCACTGGTGTGGAGCAGTGATAATGGGATTATATAAAACTGTCTCCCTTTTACTCTTTTTACAATAACAGAACAACACATGTAATTTTGACAGATTTGTGAAAAAAACTCAGATAAAGAAAGTGCACCCATGATTTCACAAAGAAAACTACGTTCACAGTGTTTTTAAGCATGGATCACACTGTTATCATGGATTTTTCAATATGGTAGTGACTGGATTGTGGACTACAGCATCATATTGTTTTATGGAACCAATTTTAAAACCAATTTTAACACATTACTGGGATGTATGTTTACTTCTGTGCTTACATGTAGTGCAGCAGTAAATACAGATGGCCAGATTCGTGAAACTAGATGGTTTTAATTATGTGAAATCTTGAGAGAGCAGAATCTACTATCACTCTATATCTGCTTTTAATCTGATTGTCTGAGCCTTTTGAGGCCATTGTAAAATGCTGGATACTGAATTCTGTATTAATATAGTCTTAAATACTTTTTTAAAAAGTCCAGTTAGTCTTAACTGCATTTGTGATGTATCCCATCATACTCAATCCTAACATATCAAAATGTGTTTAAATATATGATTTAATCAGCTGATAGTATGTACTTGAATTGACATGTTTGAAAACCTTATAGAAAACCAAAGAAACCAATGAAAACTATTTCTTACTGGGGCACCCAAGGTAATCCTATATGGGAAAGATGCTGCATTAATTTTCTTTGATGTTTCTCATAGCCCTGGCACTCAAAACTGAAATACCAGAGGAGAGAGGTGTCAAGTCTCCAACAGTGACCCTGGCAACAGGCCAGAAGAATCAAAGGTTAGCAACTCAGGGCTCATCCTCTTCTGAATCATCTGAGTCTTCTGAAGATGAGAAGACATCACAAGAAGAAGAAAGAAGTAAGAAGAAGTCAATGAAGAGATGCATGAAGCACAAGTTTAAAAAAGCCAAGAGAATGAAGAAAATAAGAGGTAAATAAAGTTTTGTTTACACAGCTTATTCATATCCATAACACTTGGAAAAGAGCACATTCAGAAGTAACCACAGGCGTTTAATTATTCAGTCAAGGTTAATCAAGTAATAGTTGCAGCTCTACTAACATTATTGGCTTAATTTCCACGTGGGTCAGAGACTTCTTCCTTAATTAGTAAAAATTATTATTTTTGTCACTGTACATGCGTAAGATGTTTTGATGGGAACTTTTATACTTATCTTCAATGTTGGTTATATTATCTTTGGGGTCTACTACAGTACATTGTTTAATACTTATACTGTACATCTCTATTCACCCAATGTCTGATGTCTGTTAGAGCTCCTGTACCCTTAAGCCCCACCTCCCAAAGAGTCCAGTGTGCTGATTGATCAGCTCACTCACTCTTATTCTGAATGGTCAATCACCAGAGCAGTTCTGCCCCTACACAGTCTCCATTAGCTCCTGTGCACTGTGTAAGGATGTGCCAAACTTGCTGGTCACATTATAACAGAAAAAGGCATGGAATTCCAATGAGGCAATTCACAGACTTGGAATTTAGAAACCTTGTTACCAAGACATTTTGATTTGGTTTGGCCAAGATGATTGTGTGCATTTTCTTTCCTTACAGTGAAAACACCAGATGATTCCATCTGTTGGTATAACATGGTACTGGAGAAAGTTTGAGACAGTTTGTGCACGTCAGCAAAGCTGAAGCATATGGAAGACTTGGAATAGACAGAAACACCATCGTATCTCAGGCCCCAATTGCTGAACTTGCAGCAACCAATCCAGATGTGTTCGAATCACTGAAGGCAAGTTTCAAAAGAAAAGACAGTTTCAAACAATTTACAGAAACATGCAGGAGTTTCTGTGAGCAGGAGCCCACTGCTACTGCAATTCTCAAAAAAAAGATGGATCCTTGCTGGATATTTATAAGAGTTAATCAGCAAAGCTCTGTTTTTCTTGTGGTATTTTAGAGGCATTGCCGATCTCATTTAGTTTGTGTTCAGTTTATGTAACCAGTACAGGTAATGTATGTCTGAAATGCCTAAAATATTACTGTGAAATATGTTTATTCAGCAGTTTGTTTTATTACATTTCTTTAATTCAGTTTATTGTTTTATTGTATTATGTTTTTTTTTGTTTGTTTCTTTTATTATTTTGAGAGCTTTGGTATGTGACACCAGTTCCTCTAAGTACACCATTCATATTCAAAATAATAAAGAATTCTTGCTTAATTAATGGCTTAGTTCCTCTGTTATTTCATCATCAGCACAACAGTATTAAAGAAGGAATATTTCATCGCTTTACTTTGAGGGCCACAAACATGATGAACTCAAGAAGAAGTAATGATTTAGCAATGCTTAATATTCTTGTTTTGTGAAGTGCTGGCTAACAGTTATGTTTTTACCACAGTTTACATGATGAATGAAGACCTGTATGAACATCATGAATAACTCATGTCACCTAATGATATTTATAACTTAATAACTACATGAATTCATATATTGCTCATGCATTATCAATGCATGAATTAATGCCATTTCATGTACCCTTATTGTAAAGTGTCTGTTCCAACAGTGTATCAGGGTTCGGGAGATGTACAGGTATGATGCTACATGACGCTCCACAGTCTATTTGAAATTTCACCAGCTTGATGCCAATCAGCATTCCTGCAAAACGGTGTTTTGTCTTTGAACCGTCATTCACCTGATGCACTGTTCTTGTGTTCTCTGTTACTGCCAGAATGTCTTCATATGTCTTATTGTCCAGTTCTGTTACAGCATGCACTGGTTTCCTTTGTTCACTTGTCTCCGCTCTAGTTTTACACATTGCAGCAAAGTGTTTATCTCGTCCACATTTCTTCCCAAATGCTTTTTTTTTTCATGCCTTATCCCATAGAATTTACAGGAAATTTCATTGTCTTTGTCTTTCAATCCATGTTTTTTAACCATATGGACCTCCTCTACTGTTCTTCCCTCTAGAGTTTTTTTCTGTTCTCTCTAGCCAGCTCTGTAGCTCTACAAAGTTGCACACATTTATCCAGTGTGAGTTTATCTTCCCTCAGTAATCTTTCTCTCAAAACAGCATCATTTGTTCCACACACGATCCTGTCTCTTATTAGTGACTCTTTCATTTGTCCGAAGTTGCATGTACTGGCTAAAGACTTCAAATCTGTGACAAATTTCTCAATGGATTCATCCTGTCCTGGATTTCTTCAAAGAATCTGTATCTCTCCACAGTCTCGTTAACTTTCGGACTACAGTGCTCATCAAGCATTTCAATCCTTTTCTTCACGGTTGTTCTTGCCTCTGTATCTTCTCCTCTCAGTGTATTACACAGCGCTCTGCCCTTTTCACCTATTAGGTAGTAGAACAGTTTGACCAGCATTTTAAATACAGCGTAGACTCCTCTTTCCAAACTTTCCAGGACTTCGCTAATTTGTCTGAATCCATGTTTAAGGCGCTTGGTGGAATGAGGCCCGGCGCGTCACTTCCTGTTACAATAAAAGTCCCCCATCTTCACTGCGTACGGTCCTGATTGTAAGCGCCTATCGTCCTGTCTGATGGGGATACTGTGAGATACATTAATGAAGGAATGAACTGATGAATGGATGTTTCTCTTCCCTGAATGTCTTCATTATTCAGGAGCTGCGCAGCTTGTGCAGTTCAGCATGTAGCAGACAGGTGGCAGCACTGCGCTGTTCTTATTCCTCTCAGCTCCTGAACAGACCCTCAGACCAGGTCAGCAGATTCCCCAGCACTGACTGACCACAGTGGACGGGTTTATTTAAGATGATGGGCTTTCTTCATTGGGGGACAGAAGAAAGTCCAACGTTCATTTTCCATCTTCAGCTGAAAACTGACATCAGTCCATCACAGATTCACAAGAGTGTCTGATCAGTTTGACTGGAGCCCCAAACTCCCCCGGACTGACCTCAGGGACAGGTCAGGGTCTCGGGGACCCTCTGGCATGGGAGTCTTCAGAGTCCCCCACACACCAAAAATGATATGTGAATAAAAAATAATAATAAATAAATAAACACAGTGAAGTTAGTTATTATTTCACTGGAGCTGAAACATCTAACATTGTTTAGTTTGAAACTGAGTAAAATGAGCCTTTTTAATATGGAACATTATATTTGATCTGTGAAAGGTTTTGTTTATGATTTGATTTCTTTGAGTTATCATGTAAAATCAGAAGTCGTCCTACAGACATTTCTTCACTGACTTCTTCAGTCATGTGTTCATATTTAACGGTCACTCGTTCATCTAATGTTTCCATCTGGAGTGGATTTTCCCAGACATGGGATCTTCCCTGAGCTTTGAGCTCTTTGTAGGGATTTTCTCTCCGGGGACACTGAGAGCAGTGAGAACAGACAGCAGATGATCGAGTTGTGAGAATAAAACATCACACCACAGAAAAGAGGAGGAATATAGTCAGAATTCGAAGAAGGAGAGCAGCTTCCAGAATAAACATCATCCCATTAACAACGAGGGGAATAACAGTGCAGCCTAAATCAATCATGATGACCATAAAACAGAAAGAAGGAGTCAATGAATCCTGTTAGAGGCTCATCAGCAGCTGAACGTCGCTCCCTGAAAGCTGCTGCATGATCTCTGATATACAGCAACGCTGTTTAATGACCTTCATCACATTCAGTCTCTCCACAAATCCTGCTCAAGCAGAGAAGACCTGCTGGTCTCTTGAGGGTCTCACTGCTTTACACACCTCACACTCACTGAAACACACACACACACAAAACACGTCACAGGTGTGGGCGGAGCTTCCAGCCAATGAAGATTAAGCTCTGCTTAAGCACCCGGTGGGAGCCTCTGGCTACAGAGAGGTTCTTTCACTGAATGGGGGGGTTATTCTCCAAGGCTGAGGGGGTCTCCAGATCTGTTCCTATAGCTTTATCATTAGATTTGCCCTTTAACTGCCAGGAGCCCGAGAACATGATGTTCAGCTTCATGTGGAAGAACAGACCTCACTATGAAAAAGGAGGTCTCATGTCATAATAAAAGTCCCGGCGGTTCAGAAGCTTTAAGTTATGAAACCTTAAACAACACATTCAAAGCTGACTGGCTGATGAGGCTCCTTCAAGAGACATGTATGGAATATTTTTCCACAATACTGGTTTCATTTGACGGCTGGTGTGGAATTCTTTCTGAGATTGACTATAAAACTGAAAATGACCGTTAAACTGTCCAAAAATAATATTATACAGTATCAGTGGAGCAGCTTTTGAACGCTGGTGGCTTTTTGTTGACATGCAGTGAATTTCTTAATAAATTTAGCACAAACAAAGAATCTGCTGTAGCTTCTGAAGTTGCAGCACAACAAATGTTCCAGCTCCTTAAGGGTCCAGCAAATAGTTGCAGTATGGCGGAATGGTTAAGTGTTTAACATTTTAATATTAAAGTGAACACTGGCCTTGTAAGATCAATGCATTGATGGTGAAAGAAACTGTTAATAAGAGACACACCCACTGTGTGGTGGGCGGAACGCGGGTAGGCGGCGTACTGATTTCCGGGGAAAGATAAAAGGGGAGCACACCCAGGTGAGTCCACGTCCTGCGTGGGATGGTGGGGGTAGTTTGTGTTGCTGTCGCTAATGGGCTCCTTGCACAATTATATCCGCATTCTCCTTAATGCTGCTCCGGCGTTTCCGGTTTAGCGTTTCCGGTTTTCCATTACACTCGCGATGGTGGTATTTTTCAGTCGGTGTCTGCAGGAGCTTCCAAAAATGAACGTCAGGAAGATTTAATCTCATATTTTAGGTTAGCCCATGAAGTAAGCTAGTTAGCTAATGCTAGCAAGGATAACTACATTAGTGTTAGCTGCGCTAGTTTGTCCTGTTGACAAGTGGATTCGTGTGTTGAAGCTGCAACTTGGCTGTTGTTCATGATATTAACTTATAGGCATGCATTGCATTAAAATAACGCTTGATATCTTCACCCTGTTATAATGGTCAGAATTGCTAACACAGCTTAACAGCATGAAAAATATTGCTAATTTGTTTAGTCTACTATTTAGTTTAGATATGTAGCTATCTAATGTGCTAACTGTGCAGTTGTTTTAAATGTTATTTTTTTATTCAGTGTCGAATAGGGACCGGTTGTCAGTGTGAGAGCCTTGTGCTACAGGTCCATGAAGAAGAACGAGTCACCACACAGTTTACGAGTAGGGAGGAGGAAGTGTAGGGCTAAAGCAGGGGTTTCAGATTTCAGTCCTGTGTCCACAGCACTGCAAAGTTTAGCATTAAATTATTTTTAATTTTATATAACTGTATCGTTCTGAAATTGGAATAACACTGAGCTGTTGGTATCCTGGAGCTGAGTTTGAAACTCTATGGCAGTGTTTCTCAGTCCTGTTCCTAACTGCTCCACACAGTTTTAAATATTCTATGATTCAACATACCAAGTATTGAATGTACATGATCTAGCTCCAACTGCTTATCAAACCAACTGTTTATTAAGTTATTAGTGAAGTGGATAATGTGTGTTGAGCTATGTGAATTACCACAATGAATGAAGGAATGAATATATTGGTATCTGGAGTCCCCAGAGTCAGTCACATGAACACCATACTTTGCAGTTTTTTGTGTTCCTCCAATATGACATTTTTTACTTAGTTAATGAGCTGAATCTGGTATAATAAATGAGGAAAAGCACTAAAATATGCATGACATGGGGTCTCAGTGACTGGGTTGGAGTCTCTGTTTGCCGTTAAGTTCAGATGTTCACTGTTTTTGACTAACAAGACTAACAAAAGTTAAGGGGTTTGTTGACAGGATAGACAGATACATGTCTCAGGATTATGTATAACTTGAGGATTATTTTAATGTCAGTGACAAAGCCTATCCATGTTCTGTATGCAAAATCTATTGTCATAAAATAAGCAAGCGGGTCCAGGTTCCATTCTTGGGGTTCTTATGCCATGCACGTTTTTTTCTCCATTTTAAAACACTTTTTTTACTCAGCCCCACCCACCCATGATCTTAATTTGCTAAATAGGTCAATCAGGTTTTAGAAAAGGTAAAACACAATGTGTGATATGGGATCCCCAGGACTGGTATACGGAACCCCTGAATTAAACAAAGTCATTACAAAATTTGCTTACCCTCTTACAGATTGGACTTTCTGATTCATCTCCTGTTGTGCTGACACACATGCTGTTCATGTGTCGCAGGCACTGCCCTATGCAACCATATAGTGGCTTTGCTTTTTCAAACTGCACATTCTCAGCTCAGTTTGCCAGTTGTTCCCCCTGTGCACAGCTGTACTGAAACTGAACAGCGCTGGCACAAACCTCGGACAATCGTAAGTTTATAATAATCACACTAGATGAATGATCTAATTTAATGCACTGCCTGAATTAAATTACAGCAACTTTTGTCTATATTATTAGGGTGTAACGCCAGGACCAATCAACAACATGGTGATCACAAAACCTGTGCCAAATCGAACATCTCAAGGTGGAGTTAGGTAAGGTGCTTAATTACTTCTAATTAGATGTGCAATTGTGCAGTTTAGCTGCTATATCACAAATGTATAGTTACAATTAACTTTAATTTAAATATTCTAATTTAATATTAAACTAAATGCTTATAGTTTGGGGTATTGTCTGTACTTGAATTTGTAGGAGGGGACTCTACAGGGGCATGGTGGGCCCTTTACTGGATCCATGCATGTTTAGAGTGACAGAGGCCTATGAAAAATTCAGCCTTGAAGACAAACCACTGGTGACCACTATGGGCATGGCACCCCACAAGCCAGCTGTGCAGTGTGCATTTGGTATGGTGCAGGAAGGCAGTGTTCTGTCATATCAGCAGCCTGTTTTACCATCACGACACATCACTCTCCACCCTGATGTGCCATCAACCCCACTTCTTCCTCTAAAAGACCACCAACTTGATGCACCCACCTGTGCTTTTGTGTGCACTGAACAGGAACTCTTTCACCTGAAGTCTTTGGAGGGGTCACTTGATATGGCTCACAAAATTGAGATGTCAACTCGGGAGCAGAGTTCTTGTGCTGACTGGCATCTGCTCCGCAAGCCTAGAGTAACAGCCTCACGTTTTCGTGAGGTGTGCCATGTCAGAGGGCATAGCTCTGCAGAGTCCCTTGCTGAACGCATCATCAGAGGTCCCAGACAGACGGCAGAAATGAAGAGAGGTCTAGAGATGGAGTCCGGAGCAGCATCTGAGTATTGCAGGATACTCAATGTAAATTACACACCATGTGCCCTCATCATCCACCCAGATGCTCCCTGGCTTGGTGCATCCCCTGATGGTGTCGTATTTGACCCCATTGAATACCCCCAGTTTGGCTTGGTCGAGATTAAATGCCCTAATGTGAAGAATTACATTGACTGTAAGTATCTGTATATGGAGTACGGATGTTCAAAACTAAAAAAGACACATGCGTATTACTGGCAGATTCAAGGTCAGTTACTAATCAGCGGGCTTCACTGGTGTGATTTTGTGGTGTGTGCTCAGGAGGATTTTTTTGTGGAGTGGGTTTATATGGATGCAGATGTACAGAGACAAATTCGTGAGAAGACATTTATTTTACTTCTACACATATATGACAAAATATCTGTCATTGAAATGTTAACATGTTCTATACAGAAATTACAATCTTTTTTAAATCATATTTTCACTTATTTAACAGTTTGTGCTTTTGTTAAACAGCACATTGTGTTTTTAATGTAAAGAACCTGGAAATGTTTATGAGAATTATTTACAGTACAAATGTAAATGTTACAAATTATTCATATGTAATTAATTATTGTTTGATTAATTAAAATAAGAGCTTTATTTAACCCATGACTTAACTAGTGCTTTGTTTTGATAGTTTGACAACAGGCATGCCACTGTAAATAACTGGTTAATGTTTACTGTGTGGGAAATGGAAATTATGCCATCAAACAACTTGTTTTGTTTGATTCTCCTTATTACACGTTCTACGTGTACTCTAAGACGGGCTATGGATTGTGTTTCAGTTACCTGGTATGCAGGCATCTGACTTTGCTTTGACAAAAATGGTGGGCAGTAGACTTTGCACTTAACACAATCAGTAATTAGGAAGCCCTTGTCAACCATCACTGCCATTTCTTCTGTGAGCAACTTGGCCAATCCTGACTGTTTGATTAACTCTTTGTCACTGACTGACCCAGCGTAAAGTGAGGAGACAAATGTCACTGCACCGTGTGGGGCTATGCCAACTAGGCCCTTCATGGTGCAGTGAGACTTGTATGTGGAGTACATCTCACTTTGTAGGAGTGGTGATGATGGTGTCTGACACCTGAGCTCAGTGCAGTCCAAGATAACCTGAGTATCAGGATAGTCTTGGAATTCTGAAGGAAGGTTTTTTTCACATCCTCTGGTGACAGCCAAATGCACACAGATCCAAGAAGTGTGTAGAGAAAGTTTGTCCAGGTTGAAATAATTCGGCTCACTGTGGAAGGATGGAGGTTAAAACGGTGTCCCAAGTCTCTCTCCTTGAGTCCAACAGACAGGTGCACAAGGAAAAGGAAAAATTCATCAACTGGCTGCAGCACCTGCCTCTGTGAAGGAAATGATGTAAAATGTTAAAGAATTACAATTATGAACAATCAAGCTCTCTAGAGCATTCTGACATTCCTAAGGGTCAAGTAATGAGACTGCACTGCCCTCAGGTGTTGGACACCAAAACTATGAGGTAAGGTTGTTTACCACTTTGTAAATAACACAGCATTTATAACATCTGGTCATTTGTTCCACATATTACCATAACATGTATAGCAGGAGTCATCCCTTACTGTTTTTTGGGTAAAAAAAAAATGTTGTCATACCCCTGACATTTGTGAATGAGACATCTTCATTCTTCTTAGCTGCAGCCTTTGCTCTTGAGACCCGAACCATTTTGTGGATGGATGGCTCAATCAGCCACCAAAATGCCATTAAGTGGTCATAGCCTGGGAATCTGTTGGCAAAATGATTTATTATTATTATTATTATTATTATTATTATATGTATATAATATACTTTTATACTATATATCTTTCTAATTTTAACAGCAGACTGGTTGTCAAAGTGGCAGTGAATTGCATCTAAAGCTTTATTGCATGTTACCTGGTGTAAAATCGAATGTCCTTGTCGGAGCCGGAAAAACGTTGCAACCCAAAGGTTAGCTGGACACGCAACTCATGAAGCTGATTTCTCAGCTCCTCCACTTCACGGGACAGATCTTCATTTTCAGCGCAGGACATGTCTAGCGATGATGGCTCAGGAGCAGAACAATAATCATGATCCACTGTAAGATCAGTTGATGGATCTTCCAGGGAGGTAGGGTCAGCCGGTCTTTCTCTCCTCTCCCACACACTTAGCTGTGGAGCCTGAATGCTGTATCCGTTCCATTCAAAAAGAAGTGGTACTGCATCCTTTGTCAGTCTTCTCCGACTTTCTGGGGTTTTTGGTTCAATCAAGTGGTCTGGTATGAAATGTCTGCTACAGACTTTTGTATGAGGCGAGATAGTAAATTGGTCCCGACGTATGTTTATTAGCCACTGGCTCCTGAGGTCACTACGCGCTGGAAAGCTATGAAAACTTAAACTGCCATTAAACTTCGCAGACGCCGAGCAAAGAGGATCACAACAGTGCTCTGAATATTTCTTACATTGTTTTTGGAAATGTTCCGACTTAAAAGGTTTGCACCGAACACTCATTTTGATATTACGCTAGCTAGTTTTGCATATGCCGCTGTTTAACAATACAACCGGAAACGTTGGAGCCGCAATATTTGAAAACGGAAATGCGTCACAGCCATGAGTGCAAGGAGTCCATTGTTAGCTGGAAGCTGGTGGTGACAGCCTGAAGTCTGCAGAGTGTTTTTTCAGATCACTTCTGATTGTTTCGTGTGTGTGTGTGTGTGTGTGTGTCAGCAGGGGAAGCCAAACAGGCGGGAACCAGAGAAGAGCACGTAGCAGCCTCGACGGGAGGCTGTTGGTTTACTGCTCTTTATGCTGGTTAACGGCGGTTGGGAAGCCTGGTGGCCCGTCTGGTTAGAGCTTTTTAGCCGTGGCTGAATATATTGGGTGATTTTTGTGTAGGCTGGCATGCTTTGGTGTCAACTGTGGCCTAACTGGTGCTGGTCTAATGCTGTCTGTATATTTATTAGGTATGTGGTCACTTCTCAAGCCTTTCATTTGGGCTTGATCAGTGTGCGGTTTGCGTCCTAGCTGGCACCTAATGATAATTCAGGTTTTGCTTACAGCTGTGGAGCAAGCAATTGTAATGACGTCAGTAGTGCCCGTTACCTGGGAAGGTCATTCAATGTATGTGTGTGTGTGTGTGTGTGTGTGTGTGTGTGTGTGTGTGTGTGTGTGTGTGTGTGTGTGTGTGTGTGTGTATTATATTGTAGGATATTATAATTGAGCTGTAACCATAAGCACTTTATGTATGTGTAGCCAGTATGCTTAAGGCAACCTACTAGCACCCTATACTTGTGATTTATATTGACTCTCATTTTAATGTGGTCTTTGGTTATTTTCTTTTTTAGTGGGATTGCTGCTGGGGTGCTTGCAGGCCACTGTTTCTTCCCTCCACTGGTGTGTGTGTGTGTGTGTGTGTGTGTGTGTGTGTGTGGCTTTTTTTTTTTTTTTTTTTTTTTTTTTTTTTTCCCCCCCATATTGTGTGCCTTTGCAAATGGTATAGCTGCCACCTGTAGCTATGTTTATGGATTGAAGTTTCTCTAGGATGCAGTGTTGGGATTGAGGTTTTAGGTAATACAGTTGTTACTTATGTGCTATTACAAGTTTTCATCACAGATCGTTTGTGCATGGTTCCACCCTGGGAGGTGTCTATTTTTATTCTTTGTTTTGTGGTCAGCAGGTGGGCTGCTCCGGTGCTCTGGTTGTGCCATTTTTGGGTGTCTTTGTTGGTTGTGTAGTCTTGCTGTGGGTGATCTTATTTGGTGAGCTTGGTTTTGTGTGGTTATTGGCTATAATCTTAGATTTTGTTCTTAATTTTTTTTTTTTATAACTTTAAAATAAAATATGTACTGTAACTTTATACTCTGATTGCAGGTGTGTTCTTGGCTGGCTCTAAACACTTAGTTGAGTGCTCTGTGGAGGGGTTCCCCTTCTGCATAATATAGGGGTGGCGTAGTCGAAGTTCTATTTTAGGTGTCTGCATAAGTACAAGGTTGGGTGCTTTTGTTGGATGTTGCACCCAGTACCAGTCGCGGCCCGGTCACGTAGTGATATGGATGTTCCAGGGAATGTTTTTATTGGGAACGCTCATGTCCTGAAATAGAAATGTAGAAAAAGGAAGTGTATTAGGAAAGTAAAATCTAATGAGAGGATTTCTAAACATCCATGTGGGTCTTTTGTGTTTGGGAACATGAACTGAAATAAATCCGGGACCGTCTGGGATAAGTATTGTAGGAATGCTAAAATAAAGGAAGGAACATTTCAGATTCTCTACCCCATCTACCCTGTTCAGAGTGTTTGAGAGGTTTAGGATCAGGAGTAAATATTCCTGCACCTGTTGTGGTTTGAACAGGAAACGATCATCTGCCTGTTTTCCAAGTTTCCACTTGCTGAAGTGTTCTGGATGGATGTGGGAATCTCTAAGTAGAAAGACGCTGTGTGGTGCGGGATGTTCCAGATGCTAGTGTTTCTTTTTTCTATGGACAGATTAAATCTTAATGGGTTTCTTCTGGTCCAGTAGTTCATTATTCTGGGTGGACGTCACTGACAGAAGAGCTGGTCTGATGAGGAGCCTCACTTTCCTCATTCCCTCCATCAGCTTAAGGAATGTGGCGCTTCTTTAAAGCACAGCAAACCCAGGGAGGCGAAAAGGCCCTGACTGTCTCTGTTGGGTTGATGTCATGTGGAAGCTCAGCGCGGCTGTTGACTGGTGCGGTCTGAAGCGCTGAATGGAGGGATGATAGAAAAATAAAAGGCTGTAAACAGTAAATAAACAGCGCTGAGCGTCTCTGATTCACTGAGCACCGCTCGGCCACAACAGGACGATTACTGACTCATTTAAACAGGTTCTGATAGAGAGTTCAGAGCTGGCCACTCCTTTCCCCAGCCGGATATATTGAGGGGTACGCCCGTCTCATTTTAGATACAATTCTTTGATTTTGTTTGTAATGATGTGTTTGAAGGAAAGTCCAAACCTCTAATTTACTGATCCCCTCCAGAAAGACCACCAGAAGGAGGATATATAAAGTCTGTCTGATGGGGTTTTGAGGGTTTAAAGAAGACGCTTTCAGCCTTGGTGAACTTTTCTGTTTCAGCAGGTGCTGAAATTCAAGGGGCGCTTGGCTGAATTTGATGATCCCTAAACGGACACTGGATTGTTCCACCTGGTGGACAGTGATGGAGCTCCACTGCCCGAAGTTCACATATGCTGGTGCTGAAGCTTCAGAGAATGAGTGTATATCAGGGGGGTTGGGCGTCTAAGATCTGAGGGGTCCTTTAAAAACAAAGTCCTGTTCTTCGTCCTTTCTGGAACCCCAGTGTTTCAAACAGCCACTGCAGGTCCATCTGAGAGGAGCTGTCCATTCACCTCTGTTCATTTCAGGCTGATTTCAGTCCAGTAATAAAGCCACTTCTGAGCTGGTTTAGATGACCTCATGACCCCGTCCTTCTACAGAGCCTGAACTGTCTGTCATTCCATCCACAGACCTGTCAATCACTGTGTAGATCCTGAATAAAACTTTTCTTTTTCTGTGTCTGTGCAAAAAATCATGTGATGAAGCTACGCCTCCAAACACCGAACTGGAATGTGGGAAGTAGAAGCTCCTCAGTGATGGAAAGTCTGGAGTGCCTTCAGAATAATAATAATAATAATAATAATAATAATAATATTATGATACAACTCATTATCATATATGAAGTTGTTATTTTCTATTTATTTGATTATAAAAACATAATTTATTATTTAAAAATAAATTAATAATCCTTATCAAGTTATATATTTAGAATAATTATTACAATTATACTTAGAATTGTAAAATGAAGCAATGTTTAAATAATAATTTTATTATTTTAATTTATTTATTAATGTTAGTTGTTCAGTATTATTATATTCCTATGATATTCTGTTTGTATAATCAAATTTTTTTATTAATAAAAAATATTTACTATCCATTAATTTATTCAATAATATAAAAATGTATTTTGATGTTTACATCATTTTAATGTTAAAACATCACAATATTGTGATTATTGATCATTCTTTTACAATTGCAAAATAAAAAATGACAATTATAAGAATGTAAATGGATTTGTTTTGTGGATTATTGTTTGTATAATATAGTAATAGTAATAATAAAGTCCTCTTAAAAATTAATCATGCATAACTAATTATTATTATTATTATTATTGTAAAATGATTAAATAACAATGACAGATATTTAATGTTTCATTATTATAATTGTTATTTAGAGATGTATCTGTGTAGTATTTCTAAATGGTTTCAGATCCTCAGACATAACACAGTATAAGACAATGAGAACATGAGGAAACACAAAACACAATTATTAAACACTCGGTTTGAAAGAAAGAAAACATCTAAATCACCAATATGAGAAAATGATCTGTTTGCTAAACTTAACTGGATCTGCCACCAGTTTAGAGAAATAACTGCTGGAACCAATCAACTGCCTGACCTTATCTGAGGTGAGCAAGTTCCTTAGATGTCCTTCTGGGTTCTATTCAGAGTTCCTGGAGGAGATGTCACTGAGCTCTTGAAGGAATGTTGGTAGCCCTTTCAGTAGAACTGGCAATAATCAAGCCTGGGTTTGTCTAGTTTAATTGATCCCAATTAGTATCTAAATGTGGTTAACTGCTTGACTGAGGAACACAGGACCAGTTGGTGTTGGAGAACTTTTTATTTTTTCTGTTCTTTTTCTTCTTTCGGCTGCTTCCTTTAGGGGTCGCCGCAGCGGATCATCTGCCTCCATCTTGCCCTATCCATTGCCTCCTCTACTTTCACACCAACCATCTCCATGTCCACCTTCACTACATCCATAAACCTTCTATGAGGTCTACCTCTTCTCCTTCTACCCGGCAGCTCGATCTCCAACATTCTTTGCCCAATATATCCACTATTCCTCCTCAACACATGTCCAAACCATCTCAACCTGGCCTCTCTGGCTTTATCTCCAAACTGCTCCACCTTCACTGTCCCTCTGATCTGCTCATTTCTAATCTTGTCCATCCTTGTCACTCCCAACGAAAATCTCAGCATCTTCATCTCTGCCACCTCCAGCTCAGCCTCCTGTCTTTTAGACAGAGCCACAGTCTTCAAACCATACATCATAGCAGGACGCACTACTGTCTTGTAAACCTTCCCTTTCACTTTTGCTGCTATCCTTTGTCACACATCAGCCCAGACATCCGTCTCCACCCACTCCATCCTGCCTGCACCCTCTTCCTCACCTCTTTTTTGCACTGTCCATTGCTCTGGATGGTTGACCCAAGAAATTTGAAGTCATCCACCTTTATGACCTCTACTCCTTGCATCTTCACCTTTCCACCTGCCTCCCTCTCATTCACACACATGTATTCTGTCTTATCTCTCCACCTCCACCTCTCCAGATTCTCTTCCACCTGCTCTCTACTCTCACCACAGATTACAATGTCATCTGCAAACGTCATGGTCCATGGAGCCTCCTGCCTGACCTCATCTGTCAACCTGTCCTTCACCATTGCAAACAAGAAGGGGCTCAAAGCTGATCCCTGATGTAACCCTACCTTCATCTTGAAACCATTTGTCACTCCAACTGCACACCTTATCACTGTCTCACTATCCTCATACATGTCCTGCACCACCCTAACATACTTTTCAGCTACACCTGACTTCCTCATACAGTACCACATTTCCTGTCTTGGCACCCTATCATATGCCTTCTCTAGATCCACAAAGACACAATGTAGCTCCTTCTGACCTTCTCTGTACTTCTCTACCAACACTCTCAATGTAAAAATTGCATCTGTGGTACTCTTTCTGGGCATGAAACCAAACTGCTGCTCACTGATCTGGACCTCTCGCCTTAGCCTTGCTTCAACAACTCTTTCCCATACCTTCATGGTGTGGCTCATCAACTTTATACCTCTGTAGTTACTGCAGCTCTGCACATCACCCTTGTTCTTAAAAATGGGGACCAGTATACTGCTTCTCCACTCATCAGGCATACTCTCACTCTCCAGGATTTTGTTAAACAACCTGGTTAAAAAGTCCATTGCCTTCTCTCCTAAACATCTCCATACCTCCACAGGTATGTCATCTGGACCAACTGCCTTTCCATTCTTCGTCCTTTTTAAAGCTGCCCTCACTTCCACCTTACTAATTCTCTGCACTTCCTGATCCACTATCTCTCCCCCCGTTGTCCTCCTCTCTCTCTCGTTTTCCTCATTCATTAGTTCTTCAAAGTACTCCTTCCATCTACTCAACACTCTCTGTTCACTTACTAGCACATTTCCCTCTCTATCCTTTATCAGCCTAACCTTGCTGTACATCCTTTCCAGGTCTATCTCTCTGTTTACCCAAATGATACAAGTCCTTTACTCCTTCTTTATTGTCCAGTCTCTCTTACAGCTCATCATAGACCTGAGCCTTTGCCACCATTCACAGTACTCCTGCCTACTTCCTTCTTCTCTCTGGTTATCCCACTTTTTCTTAGCTGACTTCTTCTTCTGAATACTCTCCTGGACTTCCTCATTCCACCACCAACTTTCCTTGTCTTCTTTCCTCTCACCAGACGAAACAACCAACACATTCTTGCCAGTTTCTCTCACCACCGTAGCTGTATTTTCCCAGTCCTCAGGTAGCTCCTCACTGCCCCCAAGGGCCTGTTGCAATTTTTCCCTGAACTGCCTGCAACCATCCTCCTCTTTCAGTTTCCACCATCTAATCTTTGGCTCTGTCTTCACCCTCTTCCTCTTCTTTGTTTCTAATCTCATTCTACAGACAACCACCCTATGCTGCCTTGCTACACTTTCCCCTGGCACCACTTTACAGTCTCCAATCTCCTTTAGGTGGTATCTCCTGCTAAGGATATAATCCACTTGTGTGCACCTCCCTCCACTCTTGTATGTCACCCTGTGTTCTTCCCTCTTCTGAAAATACGTGTTCACCACAGCCATTTCCATTCCCTTTGCAAAATCTACAACCATCTGACCTTCTGCATTTCTGTCTTTCACACCATACATACCCAGCACCTCTTCATCCCCTCTGTTTCCTTCACCGACATGTCCACTGAAGTCTGCCCCAATCACCATTCTTTCCTCTCTAGGGACACCATCTACCACTTCATCCATCTTACTCCAAAATTCCTCTTTCTCCTCTAACTGACAACCACCCTGTGGTGCATATGAACTGATCACATTCAAAATTACACCATCAACCTCCAACTTCAGGCTCATGATCCTGTCTGACACTTTCTTTACATCCAGAACACTTTTCCCAAGCTGTTGCTTTAGGATTATCCCTACTCTTCCTCTTCCTCTCTACACCATAATGGAACAGTTTGAATCTACCTCCAATGTTCCTGGCCTTGCTTCCTTTCCATCTGGTCTCCTGAACACACAGAATATCTACCTTCCTTCTCTCCATCATGTCTGCAAGCTCTCTGCCTTTACCGGTCATTGTCCCTATGTTCAGAGTCCCTACTCTAACCTCCAAACTCCTGCCTTTCCTTCTCTCTCTCGCTGCCTTCTAACCCACCTTCCTCCTCTCCTCTTTGATGGTCTTCGACCTACAATAGTCCAATTTCCACTGGCACCCTGCTGGTCAACAGCACCGGAGGTCGTTGTTAACCCGGGCCTCGACCGATCCGGTATGGCAATCATATTTGTGATCCACATGATAGTTTTGGCACAAGTTTTATGCTGGATGCCCTTCCTGACGCAACCCTCACCATTTATCCGGGCTTGGGACCGGCACCAGAAGTACACAAAGTACACTCCTAATGGCTGGTTTAGAACTTTTTATTTTTTTCTATTTTTGTTATTTCGCCTTAAATTACATTTTGTTTGAAATCTGAATCAATTAATTTAATAAAATATACAAAAATCAGACATTATGAGGCAAATATGTCTTCATGGCTCTGTAAACTGCCTGCAAAACTTTTGACGGCAAAGTTTAGAAGATTTTCAGTAAAGTTTGATTTTCAGTGTTGCTGTATAAACAAAGTGAATGAATCCTATAAATAAAGGTCACTCCACCTTGATCGGTCAGCTCTAAGGAGCTGTTCGGACAGTTTCCGTATCCATCCAGCTCCATAAACATCTGGGAAGTTCTGCAACAGGCATGACAGAACTGTAGAAAAAGAGTCTTTTGGTATGAAGTTTGTGTTTGCAGTAAGGATTTGTTTTAAACATGTAGATTTGATTCTTTAGTTTTTGTCATGAATCTCTTTGTGATGTTTTCCTCAAAATAAAATGTGGTGTTTTTATTAATCACAAACCAAAAAAGACACGTGATGTTTTTAAGGCTTTTAGGTGTCCTGGGATTTTTGAAGCTTTTCCCCCTCAAAGGAATTTTGTTCAGATGAATTTCCAGGGATTCTGTCAACAGCAGTAAATTCTGACGCCTGGTGGACATTCGGATGGATGTCGGCGTTTTCTCACAAGAGTCAAAATGGAGCAAACTCTTCATGATACCACTCCGCTCAGCTCTGCTTTTGGTACCAGCTACATCCTTTTCCCCTGCAGGTACAGCACCCCATCAATGTAGCTGGTTGTCAGAGTGACACCACATGCACCTGCTATGACTTTCATGATTAACCCCTCCCAGTCCTGTTGTCCATGTGTTCATGTTTTGGTTTAGCCCATGTGTATTTGTTTTGGGTTTTCTAGTCCTGCCCTCTTGTTTCATGACTCTGACCCTGATTGTCTCCACCTGTCCCTCATTTTCCCTGTGTATCTAAGCCCTGTGTTTGCCCCTTGTGTTGGCTGGTCTTTCTTTGCTGTTATATGCTGTGTTGGATGTTCTGTTTGTTCTGTTGTAGTCTGGTTGGTCATACCTGCCCCCTGATCTATCCGTGTTGGCTCATTAACCCTAGACTGTTTTGACCATGACCCTGGATTTGCCCATGATAAAAGTCGCTTCTCTGCATGTGCCTCCACTTCCTTGCTCCCCGTCACAAAGATATTAAGGAGGAGAAACTTAAAAAGGAGAAAGTAAAACATTCAGGTCTGTCAGTTTTTGAGCTACACAGACATTCTGCCTTTTTAGGCTCTACTGTGTGTTTAGTTTCCCCGGTTTTGTCAGTTCCTCTTTCAGTTGTTAGAACTGTAGTAACTACATGAGACAGCCACCTGCAATACGCTGGGTTTTTCTTTCAAAAGACATGTGGCTTCTCAAATATGTAACCACCTGAGTTGTAAATGCCCACAGAAGTTTGATATTTCTATGAAACTGAACTTGTTTTGATCAGAATTTTACCAAGTGCCTGTTTATTTTGTTTATTTTTCTTATTTTTGACTGTATCTATTCAGAAAATCAATCCACAGCTTAGATGTCAGTTAGAAAGTGTGAGAATAAAGTCTCTCTGAGCTAAAAATCTAACAACTGTGATGATTCTTCATTACATGGCTTACTACTGTGACACAGTCTATGAGGAGCATCAGGTGGAATTGTTGTTCTTGATATTCTCTCCTGTAGGACACATGCAGATTGCTAAACCTGCATGTGACAGACTGACACAGCAGGCAGGCCTTTGAGTTTTTGTTCGGGGCCAATGTGGCTGATATTCCAGCTAATAAAGCCTGTTTTAGTGTCCTGGGTGTTCACAATCAGCTGCTTCTAAAAACAGCTACTCTTATAATGAAGATCCTTCCAGAGATCTTCAGAGAAATACTGGCTTATTTACAGAACATACAGTAAAGAACTGAGTACCAGAATACAAACTTCAGGGTGAAAAGGCTTTGTGAGGTTTGTGCCCCAAAGTCTTATGAACTTAACCACAACATAATATTGGACTGAAAAGCTGGTGTTTCTATTCTGCTTCTCCATCCTGCTGAAAACATTTTGCTCTGGTTGGAAAGTTGATGTTCGTTTGTTCTTGGAAGGTTTTAATCTCACCAACTTTAACATGAAAATCAGATATTTGTAGTTTAACTTTAGGCTCTGATTATAATGAGCCCAGACTGTTATGTAGACTAAATTATCCAGAGCCTGACAAAGCTGGGATTTACTACGATCACTTTAACCTGTTACCATAGAAACCATATTGTGGTGTAACCATATTAGGCTAACACAGCTGGCCTTTTCTGTGATGACCTCAGGCTTTCACCATGAAGACCACATCACCCCTTGGTTAAAATAACTGGGCTTTGATATGATGATTTCAGGATGATATCATGTCCATAGACATGATATCATTTTATTATTTTATTATTAAAGTGTAGTGAAGAAAAACAATGTATAAAATAATTTAAAGGCATAACATAAAGTACATATCAAACTCAAACTGAATACAGAATAACTGACCATGAGGAGGAAAACTACAACCACGTATACTATGTATCTGCTTAAACAGTGCAGATCTAAAAGTCTTGATTTCTAGAGTGAGTTTATGAAAGTCTGTCAACGTTTCCACTGGTTTGAGAGGGTTGATGTTGAGCCCAGGTGCTTTGGGAGGAGGAGAAGCACCTTGTGTCCTGCTAATCAATGTGGGGTCGTCCTCAAATATCAGGAGTTTGACAGACGTACTGTCCAAGCTGCAGCCACTGTTATACAGGAAAACAACAGACCAAACTTGACCACCAAGACTGGTTCTATGAGACGTCGTCCTCTGCTCATAAACTCTGAGTGTGAGAGGCTCCTACCAGTTAATGGGCGGCTCGTCTTAGGATGCTGTAAAACACAGAATAAGACAGAAAGTCAGACATGAAGACACTTTTTACAGCCAGTCAGACTCAACATACAAACTTTGTACAAGCCATCAAAACACACAAGACAGAACAATGAGACCCTCACAAAGCCATTAACCATCTGTCTCGCTCTCTCTCGCGAACACTAAAAACACAAAACTCTCTTTCTCCGTTTCTCCTCCTGGTGCAGGAGTTGGCTGGTGAACAAAGTCTGAGCTCCAGATTATTCCAGATTAACTTCTACTAGGTGAAGGTCTGGAACCTGGATCCATATCACTGAAACTTCCTTAAACCCTAAATTAAGATCTGACATGTTCAAGTCAGGATTTTTAACAAGTTCATTTAACAGAATGTTGCCTCTAGTAAGTGAAGGAAGATCTCCTCACAGCAACCCTGCAGTCAGAACGGTGCTGGCAGTATATCAGTCAGAATTACTGGGCTGATATTAAATCTATTTAATCTGTCCATCTTCACATTCGAGCACATCACTGCCACTTTAACTCTTCAGTCCTTCCAACCTTCAGATCAATGAGTTACAGCTACTCCCAACAAAAGGTCCACAAAGGAGTCACTGACATTATGTTAGTCTTCAATATATCAAACACCACCAGCCCACGAATACAGTACTGTGTAAAAGTCAGAGACCACCTTATTTACATAATATCCAGTCAAAACAGCCAATAAGCACAAGTTATTCATTTTTCAGGAGAATTTTATGAGATTAGATAAACGACAATGTACTTGAATAAGGAGGAGCGTCCCAAACCATTTAAAAGATTAAATTTAAGATAAATATTTATCAAAAGATATTGAGAATAAAAGATCAGGACTCTGAAGGTCAGGGTTCTGTTGGAATGAGGTTTGGATCAGCTTTTCTGTGAGCTGCATGTAATCAACAAATGCAAAGCAGGTCAGTAACTTACTGTAGTTTCTCCAGTTTATAGTGAGGATCTTCTAGTAGAGCAGAAAGCATCTTCACTCCTGACTCTCCTGGTTCATTGTCATCCAGACCCAGCTTTCTCAAGTGTGAAGGATTTAATTTCAAAGCTTTAACCAGAGCTATACAGCCTTTCTCTGTAATACTGCAGTCCCATAATCTGTAGAGAGATGGAGAAAAACGTCCTCATATTTACGGTTCTGCACACAACTTCATATACAATCTATACAAAAACCAACATCTCACACAAGCAATTAAGAAGAAAAAAAAACTGCATAATTAAATTCCTTCTGGGCGGCACGGTGGCGTGGTGGGTAGTGCTGTCGCCTCATAGCGAGGAGGGCCTGGGTTCGATTCCCCGGCCGGGCGGCCAAGGTCCTCTCTGTGTGGACTTTGCATGTTCTCCCCGTGTCTGCGTGGGTTTCCTCTGGGTTCTCCGGTTTCCTCCCACAGTCCAAAGACATGCAGTCAGGCCAATTGGACATGCTGAATTGCCCCTAGGTGTGAGTGTGTGAGTGACTGTCTGTGTCTTTCTGTCTGCCCTGCGATGGGCTGGCGACCTGTCCAGCGTGTATCCTGCCTTCCGCCCGAAGACTGTTGGGATAGGCTCCAGCATCCCCCCGCGACCCTGACGGAGAAGCGGCTTAGAAAATGGATGGATGGATAAATTCATTCTGTATGATCCTCTCATATAAACAAACACACATCAAAGAAGAAAAAACAAGACAGAAATGTAGAACATGATATTTTGTGGGGGAGATTTTATTGTTAGAGAGACATGAAGTGAGAGATGAAGTGTTTATGTAAAAACGTAACTTCTCACTTTATTATTATAAACAGAAAATAACGTAGAGTAAAGAACCTACCCTTTGGGGTGAAATGGTACTTTGTCAGGTGCATCGTCAACATACTAAACAAACTCAATGAAATAAACTCAGTCTTTATTCATCAAAGCTGTGTTTGGTCTGATCTGATCACTAAATGAACTCGTGCTAATTTCATACAGTGTTTTTTATTTATAAGTTTCATCTTTGGTGTTTCTGTACGATCAAACTCACATCTGATAAATGACTTGCTATTAACTCACCAACACTTATCAATATTATCTACAACACTAATAACAGGAATAAACATAGAAAATATCAATATTACTAATAAGCTGTTCACATGGCAACTCAGTATAAAACTGGATGTACTTGTTTTATATGAACACGGACATAAACAAACACAGCAACTGTTCAGATTACAGACATTTTACACTTTTATGTTCTATATGGCTGACACACCCACAAAACTATACAATACAAAACTAGTGCAGAAGCTGCAGTAATACAGCATTTAATACTGTTATTACAGTAAAAACACACAAAACACTGTTTAACATTAGGAGAGAAAAAGAGTGTTTTAGAGAGAGAGAGAGAGAATGAGGTGATGAATCTAGAAGGAAGAATGTTCCAATATTCCTCTTGAACGTTGTTCAGGTCTGACCTGCACCTACTGAAAACGCTTATGCTGTCAAAAATCCAAGAGTTCACTGACTTTTTCACCAGTATTGTGAATGTTTAAACGCTGAGCTCATCAATAAGAACCACATCAAATATTATCATTGTTTATGTTTTTAGCTTTAGCACAAGTGTCTGTCTGTAGTTGTGACTTAGATGAAGAAGAATCACAATTTATGACCAATTAATGCAGAAAACTGAGGAACTTCAAAAGAGACACATTTTTCTTGCCACTGTGTGTAAAACAATAATAACTGGGTGTTGTTTAGGCAAAGACCCCAGTCTGTAGTGTAGAGATGGTCTGTACTGAAGACCATGTGTGACCCTATGTACTGTGTGAATGTCACACACAGATTACATTTAAAAGATATTGTGAACTGCCAAGTAAAAAACATTGGATTTGGTGGGAAAATCAGATTTGGGCCACTTTTAACTGCTGTGGAAATGTAGCCTTTGTGACCGCACCTGGCTTAGCACTTACACATCTGCTGCTTCTACTACTGACTTCAGTACTTTTTACTCTGTTTTAGTCACAAAGACCAGAAAAAATATCTACTATTTAATTCCTACGTACAAAGTGCTGATCAGAGAACATGTGGTTTCTGTGTAATTACTATGGACAAAGTTACACTATTTTACAGTCCTGTTACTACAATGTTACAACACTGTTACAGAGACCTTACCAGTAAACATACCAAGTAATACTGAATGTGTTACTGTACTGAAATAAAGGTACTTAATCTCATTTATTCTTCTTCTAATTTAGATCTACTTCCTCTGTCACATATGCATAAACTTACAGAAACACTGAATCACCAAAAGCTGAAATATTCCTGGAATTTCTCACATTAGTTACTCTGTACTTACACACTGAACTGGATCATTATGCACTAAATATTACTAGTAAGTCCAACAGATCATTAAATCCTGAGGAAGTAGTTACACATACCTGATACTATTCATGTAGTTTTTGCCAAGTATGTATTCAAATATTACACGTATTTCATATTTAACTTTTAATCTTCAGAGTATCTACAGCTCTAAATGCTTAATTAATATATATGTACAAAATACGTACCAGAAACCACCACATATTTACTCATTAACCACATATTTACTTACTAAATACTAGTTACTTACTGTACCTGAATAAAAAATGGATCATATTCTAAATACTAAACAAAGACATTTTTAACACTGTTATTGGAGGAAAAACTCACTTATTTTTAAAATTCCTTGAATAAACAGGAGTGAAGAAGGTCTGAGTAAGTGGACTTCATTATTATATTTTAGTATTGTTTTGGAGGACTTGGACTTTAGACCGGTTTATTTAAATTAAACTCTTCTACTTTTGATTTTCATGAAGAAAAGACACTTTTTACTCCTTATATTTTCAGTAAAGAGTAAAATTACAAGTACAAATAAACATCATGTCTCTCTTTCTTTCCTTCAAACACACAAGCACACACACACACACACACACACACACACACATGAACACATCAAGCACAGAAATAGCAAAGTATGTTAAGGAGGCAGAAAAGTACAATGAATTAATACCTGAGTGTCTCCAGTTTACAGTGTTGATCCTCCAGCCCAGCAGAGAACAGCGTCACTCCTGAATCACACAGACTATTTCCACTCAGATCCAGTTCTCTCAGACTTGAGGAGTTTGAGCTGAGAACTGAGGCCAGAGCTGCACAGCTTCTCTCTGAGAGACGACACCCAGACAGCCTGGGACAAAAATGATATGAGATACATTATCATTACACCCTCAAATACAAACAGACCTACAAAACACTCACCAGGAGAAAGACATTGTGTGTGTGTGTGGGTGGGGGTGTGTGTGGGGGGGGTGTGTGGGTGTGTGTGGGGGGGTGGGGGGGTGTGTGTGGGGGGGGGGTGGGTGTGTATGTGTGGGTGGGTGGGTGTGTGTGTGTTGTGTGTGGGTGGGTGTGGGTGTGTGTGGGGATGTGTGTGGGTGTGTGTGTGTGGGTGGGTGTGTGTGTGTGGGTGGGTGGGTGTGTGTGTGTTGTGTGTGGGTGTGTGTGGGTGTGTGTGGGGATGTGTGTGTGTGTGGGTGTGTGTGGAAACAAGATGAAGTCCTAAAAACATTTGTATGTTTGTCATGTGTGTAACAGAGAGAGAGAAGAGAGAAAAAGAGGGAGGGAAATATGAGATAGAGAGAGAGAGAGAGAGAGAAAGAGAGAGGGGGAGAGAAAGAGAGAGAAAAAGAGAGAAAGACAGAAAGAGAGAGACAGATAGAGAGAAAGACAAAAAGAAAAAGAGAAAGAGACAGACAGAGAGAAAGAGACAGAGAAAGAGAGAAAAAGAGAGACCGACAGAAAGAGAGAGAAAGGCAAAGAGAAAGACAAAGAGACAGAAAAAGAAAAAGAGAAAGCCAGACAAAGAGAGAGAGAAAGACAGAGATAGACAGAGAGAAAGAGAGAGAGAGAAGGAGAGAGAGATGTTTGTGTGATCTTCCTTTTTGTGCTGTTTTCTGTTTTAAAATGAGAGAAAAGTTGAAATAATCACAGGAAACTACATGCAGATACACCAAGAACAAAACTACAAGAAACAAACAAAAAAGATGATATCTGTAAGAAATTAGAGAAATTATAGATATTAGAAATATTAGAGAAATTAGAGAAATTAGAGATATTACAGATATTACAGATAATAGAGGAGATCCACTCAAAACCACAAGAGACAGACAGAGCAGCTGAATGCAGGAGTGAGATCAGCACAACTTCAAATGTTCCAGCACTGATCACTTTGACAATAAAAGCTAAAGCTAAGCTAAAGCTAAAGTGTCAGTTGACTGCTGTCTTTTGAAAAGTCTCCCCAACATCCCGAAGCAGCTACATGCAAATGAGCTCTCAGAATGAGCCAATCAGAAGGAGCCTTGTTCATCCCCCTGCTGCCATGAAGAGGGCGTGGCCTCACTCTGCAGTCCAGAGCAGTTCTGCACACTCACTTACGCTCCTGAGCTGAAGAGCGACGCTGCCAGGAAACAGTTTAAACACAAACTCCTGAAAGAGAAGCCAGGAACTCTGTTTGCAAACCTGTATAAGACCGGGTAGGTCAGCAATCTTTTACTCTGACCGCCCAAGCTCATGGCACAAAGCCTTGATTTCTCACTACACCCTCTCTGAAAAAAGAGGGAATCTGCAATGGATGGAAAATCAAAGTAAAAGACCCTACAGACATGGAGACAATCATGACCACAGTCAACATCTACAAAAACAGAACACTGATGGTCCAGGGAAACCTGGGTGAGTTTCAGGAGTTGTTTAATAATCTCAGGGAAGTCGCTGAGAAGGAGAGATCCAGTGAAAACACTCCACAGGGGAAAGACACTGAATGTGCGTCAATGCACAGCAGCACAGCAGAGCCCTCAGCTCAGGAGCAGAACATTGAGCAGGACCCTTCACTCTATACCTCCATTACCCTGATGAAGTAGCACTTCACACAATTGGAGGTAGAGCTTGTACACCTTTGGGAGATGGTCCTCAAACAGGAACAGGACAAAGAGCTGAAGCATGAGAGAGACCTACAGAAAAGATCTGGCTGAACTGAAAGAGCAGGTTAGAGAACTACAGGAGGACAGGGAGGACAGGGACAGCTACAGGAAGGAGATGGCTGCACTGAGAGAGGAGCTGACACAGAGAGACAGCACAGTGCAGAGTCTGAGAGAACATCTACTCTCCTCAAATTACTCTCCACCTTCAACCTCCACCAGCTCACAGAAGCCTCCTCCACCTTTGACCACCACAAGCTCACAGCAATCTCCTCCCAGCCAACAAGTACATCTAGAGCCCAGATACAAACAGAGCCGAAAGAAGAACCACAGAGCAACTGGACATTGCACTTCTAATAGACTCCAATGGTGAATTTATTGATGAGAAAGAAACTCTTTCCCAGACACAGAGTGGCTAAGCTCTGGTGCCCTTCTACACGAAAAGCACTGGAATTACTCACAGAGGCAAAACTGGGATCACCAAGCCACATCATAATACTCACAGGAACAAATGACCTCAGAGCTCAGCAAGAAAGAGTGCCCATATCTTTGAGATCAGTGATAGAGAAGGCCAGCAACACTTTCCCTAATTCATCTCCACCCTGCTGCCCCGAAAAGATTTTTATCCATACACAATTCAAAAAATCAGCATCTCCAGAGAGTGTGCCCTCAGAGCGAACACCCACCTCGCCCACCATCTGACTCTGGACACAGCCTGCCTCTATGACCACGTCCAACTATTCAAAGAGGTAGTTCCTGTGTTCACTAAAACATTGAAAGACGTCACACTGACCGCAATGTCACCACACTCCAGCACACAGCTGGACAAAACCCAAACACATGGCCATCAAGACGCACCCCAAGACCAGCAGATGGAGCAACTCCACAAGCCCTCTGAGACCTCGACACCACACCCCTCACTATCCAGAACAGCCAGATAGTCAGATGAGGCACCATAACAACCCCAGCCTCCCGCCAGCACCAGCACCTATGACAGGAACACACACTGCACCACTGCCCCAGGGCCCTGCTCCACCTCCCCATCAACTCCAGACCAGCCTAGGAGAACTGACCTATGCTCAGGCTGTCAGCGGACCAGCAAACTCTAATAACTCTGAGCTCAGTGACAAACAGCAGATGCTCAGTCAAATCTGCACTAGTCTAATAGGACAAGGTCTGTGGTAAAAGTCACATTACCATAAAGGTAAAGGACATTAAAAAAAGTATATAACTCAATTTAAGTTCAGTGGTTAAGACATCAAATTCTACTTAGTAAGAGTAGGAAGTAAGAAATGTTGATATATTTGCAGCAAACATGGTGTAGAGGAGAGGAACCCACTGGTTGTCCCCCAGGCTACAGTGAGTTAGTGGTCTCCTCCACCAAGTCAAAAGGAGTGACTCAGGGTAGAAACTCAGGGGGGATGCTCACATGGTTTAAATCAGAACTAACCAATTCTATTGAAACAATAAAACAAGGACAAAATAATCTGTGGTTAAAAATTAGTAAGCAATTAATCCCAACACCTCAAAATCTATTCCTTTGTACAATATTAGAATCCCCCTATTTCAATGAAGAAACCTTCCCAAATCTAGAAACTGAAATCAGCCATTTCCAAAAACCACGTAAAAGGCCATGTACTTATCTGCGGGGACCTAAATGCAAGAACAGGAGACCAACCAGACTTTATCAGCACTCAAGGTGATCACTTTATAGCAGGAAAAAGTATTATATTTCCCTCTTACTCCCCCAAGAGAAAACTGCGACAAGTCAATAAACGCACATGGGAAGAACCTACTGCAGCTCTGTTGAAGCCCTGGGTCTGTACATTGTAAATGGACGGCTGCGAGGGAACTCCTCTGGTCAGCTCACCTACAGCTCAGCTCTAGGCAGCAGTATGGTGGACTACGCCATAACAGATCTGGACCTGACTTTCCTGAGAGCCTTCACAGTCAAGCCATTAACACCCCTCTCTGACCACAACCAAATCACTATATACCTGAAAAGAACAGCTACAAATGATAATCAGCAAAAACCCAACCAAATGTACAAACTCAGACCACCCCTCAGGTGGGCTCAGGACAGCACTGAAAAATATCTCCACGCTATCAACAGCCAAGAAATCCAGACCCTTTTGACTCCTTCCTGTCAAATATCTACCCCCAAAATAAAGAGAGTCGAGGTGGTTGTGGAAAACCTCAACAAAATCTTTGCTCATGCAACACAAATTTAAAATCTGACTGTTAAGAAAAACAAATCAAAGAGCTCCCAGTCAAACAAAGAGTTTGATCAGGACTGCAAAAAAAAGAGGCAAGAAGTTTATCCAATCAGAAACACAGAGAACTGCATAATCAGGAACTGTGTACAAAATACTGTGAGATACTTAAACAATATAAATGCATACTGAAAACAAAAAAGTACAAATACACGCAAAATCAAATAAATTACTCTGAGAAATCACTCAACTCAAATTTATTCTGGGAATAAACAGAAAAAACCAAGATGATATAGCAGTTAGAGATGGGGATATATGGAGAAACCATTTTGGGAATTATAAAGAAGTCCATCAGTAAATGTAGAGCAAGAAAAAATATCTGGAAAATTACAAGTTCTTGATAAAACAATTAAGGACTATCAAAATCTACTGGACTTCTCAGACTTCTCAGAAGAATTAGAAGAAAAACTCCAACCCAATAAAGCCCGTGGTACAGATGGCATCTTAAATGAAAAGCTAAGAAACACTGACCTGAAATTCAAATGGGCTTTTCTAAAACTCTTCAATCTTATTTTAAATGTAGGCCATTTCCCCACAGTCTGGAACGAGGGGCTCATCACCCCCATATTTAAATCTGGAAACAAACTTAACCCAAACAATTAGAGGAATCTGCATGACCAGTAACCTGGGAAAGGTCTTCTGCAGCTTCCTCAACACTCAAATAGCTCACTTTCTAAAAGAAGATAATGATCTAAACAAAAACCAGATTGGCTTCTTACCAAGTCATCAAACATCAGATCACATCTTCACTCTTCATACACTAATCGATAAGCATGTAAACCAAAATAAAGGCAGAATCTTTACGTTTCATCGACTTTCAAAAAGCTTTTATCTCAATTTGGCACAATGGATTATTTTATAACTTCACTGAAAGTGAGGTGGGGGGTGGGGGTGTACGATGTTATTAAATCTATGTATTCTCACAGTAAATGTGCAGTGAAGATTGGAAAAATCAGAACTGGGTTCTGTCCACAGTTGTGAGGAGTGAGACGGCTGCAGCCTGAGCCCCACCCCGTTTAACATGTACATCAATGAGCTGGCTGGAAAACTTGACTAGTGTGATGAAGAACCTGGACTCTCTATGGGAGATACAACAATTAAATGCCTCCGCTAGCTGGACGACTTCGTCCTACTGTCACCTACCAGAGAGGGGCTTCAACAAAATTTTGAAATCTTGGACAACTTTTGTGCAAATTGGGAGAGTGAGAGAGACGTAAAGAGAGAGAGACAGAGAGAGAGAAAGAGAGAGACAAAGAGAGAGAGAGGGAGAGAGACAGTGAGAGAGAGAAAGAGAGAGACAGAGAGAGAGAGAGTGAGAGACAGAGAGAGAGAGAGAGAGAGAGAGGCAGTGAAGAGTGTGTGTGGTTATGTGAACATTGCGTATCATTATGATCTGCACGTCACAAAGACCGGAAAAAATATCTGCTATTTAATTCCTACGTAGAAAGTGCTGATCAGAGAACATGTGGTTTCTGTGTAATTACTATGGACAAAGTTACACTAGTTTACAGTCCTGTTACTACAATGTTACAACACTGTTACAGAGAACTTACCAGTAAACATACCAAGTAATACTGAATGTGTTACTGTACTGAAATAAAGGGACTTAATCTCATTTATTCTACTTCTAATTTAGATCTACTTCCTCTGTCACATATGCATAAACTTACAGAAACACTGAATCACTAAAAGCTGAAATATTCCTGGAATTTCTCACATTAGTTACTCTGTACTTACACACTGAACTGGATCATTATGCACTAAATATTACTAGTAAGTCCAACAGATCATTAAATCCTGAGGAAGTAGTTACACATACCTGATACGCTTCATGTAGTTTTAGTAGTTTGTTATGTAAATGAATATATATGTTCAAAATACGTTCCAGAAACCACCAAATATTTACTTATTAAATACTAGTTACTTACTGTAAAATCATAAAAAGATCTACCCAGTTTCCAGTCAACACTCTCATACTATCTCTTTAACCTGGGAACCTTTTAAACACTATGAAATCAATGAATAATCTGCTGAATAATCTAATCTGTTAACACTGCACAATCACAAGACGACGCCCGCGGATCTTAAACATGGAATCTGTTTAATTATCAGTATGTAAGTTCAAGTAGAACACAATCTCAGGGAAAATCCAATATTGTAGTCCGAAAACCAAACAGGGCTCAAAAACTGGAATAACCAAAACACACAGACAACCAGAGCAAAAGGCCAAACCAAAAGAGTGAAATCCAGAAAGCAAAAGGTTCAAGACACCAAGTCAAATGGCCAGAAAATACTGGACAGTAGTAAAATATAACACCTCACAAAGAGCAGAACAAACCGGGACTATTTAAGCTCTGAGACAAACACACACACAGGTGACCTGACCTAGAAATGAGGTGACTGAGAACAACTGGAGGAATTGTTGACGTCACCGGGACTGGAATTATGGGAAATGGAGTCCTGGAGCGTGCTAGCCAAGGGAGGAGAACCCAGAAATTTTCCGACAGCAGTGAAATACATGAAGGTACTGAAAGGCTGAATACCACAAATTTACCTTCATGAAATATTAGTTGACTTTAGTTCTATAAAATAAGGATCTACCCAGTTCTCATTCACCAGTCTCACACTTTCTCTTTAAAGGGGAACTCCATCCATTCAGCTAAATGAATCAGTCATTTAACGCTTTAGATGTAAAAATCATTCAGAGCAGTTTGGAGTGAAATGAGCCTTTCTAAAGAAATTTACAGTCAAAATTATTCACCATTATAGTTCTAGGAACCAGACGTTTTCATGTCTGCACTACAAATATGACCATTTTATCTGCTCCTAAATGACCAATGAACTTACACGTATCTCAGAAGCTTTTATCTGTCACGCTGATCGTGGTGAACTAGTGCTAAACTGAAAAACTACGTTTTGTTGAGGTACATTTTTTCCTTAAAACACCCTGCAGGAACCTCTCCGCCCTAAATGCACTCTGGGGAACGGTCAGACTGCAGAGCCGCAAATTTACACACCTGCAGTTTCACTGCAGCAGAAACTGGATTCTAACTAGGAAAGAAACGTTCATGAGTGAAATAAATTAGTCGTCATTAAACACCCAACACATCTCACTGTTAGCCGTTAGCTTAGAACAGACTGGCTCTCCTTATATTTTCAATAAAGAGTAAAATCACTACAAGTACAAATAAACATCATGTCTCTCTTTCTGTCCTTCAAACACACAAACACACACACACAAACACACACATGAACACATCAAGCACAGAAATAGCAAAGTATGTTAAGGAGGCAGAAAAGTACAATGAATTAATACCTGAGTGTCTCCAGTTTACAGTGTTGATTCTCCAGTCCAGCAGAGAGCAGCGTCACTCCTGAATCACACAGACTATTTCCACTCAGATCCAGTTCTCTCAGACTTGAGGAGTTTGAGCTGAGAACTGAGGCCAAAGCTGCACAGCTTCTCTCTGAGAGACGACACCGAGACAGACTGTGACAGAAATGATATGAGATACATTATCATTACACCCTCAAATACAAACAGACCTACAAAACACTCACCAGGAAAAAAGACATTCTGACAGAAATCATCTCCCTGACTCACAAACACAGTTCACTATTACGGAGAAACGAGCTGAAGAGCTAAAAACAATTATTTGACTTTATGTACACACACACACACACACACATATATATATATACATACATACACATAGAGAGAGACAGAACGAGAGGCATAGAGAGAAAAGAGAGCGGGACACAGAAAGAGAAAGAGAGGTAGAGAAAGAGGGAGGGAGAGAGAGAGAGAGAGAGAGAGAGAGAGGTAATGATACTAATCTCTGACACAGACGCTGGTTAAATACCTGTGTGGACCAGTAAAGATTCAGTATTTAAAGAAAATCAACTGAAAACTTTCAAAGTTTAATTTGTTCTGCAGGACTGGCAGTTAAACACAGACAGACAGAGAGACAGACAGAGAGACAGACAGACAGATAGACAGATGTGGTTCCAACTCTTCCTGTTTCAGCATCACAGTGACCCATTCAGAAACTACAGTCCATAAAGAAATGATGTGCTGGACGTCGTGTGGAAGGAGCTGAATGTAAAACAGTAATAACTGGGTGTTTAGACAAAGACCACAATCTGTACTGTAAGTCTGTCTGACTGTCTGCACTGAAGCTGAGCTGGAGCTGTTGGTTTGGGTGAGCTGTAGGTGAGGGTTATCTTAGTGACCACAACTGGTTTAGTACTTACACATCTGCTGCTTCTACTACTGACTTCAATACTTTTTAGTCTGTTTTCTTCAGAACTTTATTTTATGGTACAATACCTGGTATTTAATAGGTAAATAAGTACTTACAAGTAATTGTCTGGTACATACTTTGCAAATACATAGTGCGTGTCAGGTATGTACAACAGCACTTACTCAGAGTTTGTGTTCATAATTACAAACAATAAAAACTTGGTGATTAATGTGCAAGTTTAATATAAACTAGCACAACTAATGTGAGGTACATTTCAGCTTTTAATGCTGAAAAGTTCCATGGTAAAGGCGAGAGCTACCAAACTGCTGTGATAGAAAAGAGCAGGTTACAGGTTCAGGAGACTACAGTGTAAAACTGCAGGATTCCTACGACTGAGAACTCAGTAAGAACCTTTTACAGCACAGTAACTCATTCAATGGTA
>NC_051219.1:6820800-6870800 GCF_015220715.1 Pygocentrus nattereri | reverse complement strand
ATTCTCAGCTCTTCTGCACGGTCCAGGAGGGGGCTCTGACACCCCTGCAGGTCAGGAACAACGGTAGCCTTGGGGAAGGGGTCATCCTCATCGAGGCTGAGCAGTCCTTCACCATAGTCCTTTATCAGTCCTCGTTCCTCAGAGGACAGCACTGACCTCCAACACTGCAGGAGTTTGGCCACTAAACGCAAGGACCTCACCCCCAAGCGCACCGCCAGGTCCTCTACACGGTCGAGACCAGGTCCTGCAACGTCCAATAGATGATGGAGGGTAAAGATGTTGGAAGAATCAAGAACCCTGACCACTGCGGGAGACATTTTTCTTGATATATCCAAATGAGACCCATAATTAACAGGTTCCTCCAGAAGCCTGTGTAACAAGGTGCTGCTCATTCCAGACATGCTAAAAAAACTCCAAATTCTAAAAAGTCCACAATAAAACACAGGCAGGCCATCAATGTCCAGCATCCAGCGTCATAGAAACAGAGCTCTGTCCAGTCCCATTCGCCCAACAGTGCGTAAAATCCTTCTTGCCACTTCTCTCCACACCAAGTCTTTAGGGCCACTAAGGAGTCTCTGAATAAACTGGAGGCGAAAGGCAGCAGTCCTGCTGGCTATGTGAACCAGTCCTTGTCCTCCTTCTTCTTTAGGTAGATAGAGGACGGCCTGTGGTAACCAGTGCAATCCCAAAAAAAGTCCACTAACACTGCCTGCAGGTCAGCAACAAGATTTGGTGGGGGATCTACACAAGCCAATTTGTGCCATAAAAAGGAAGCAACAAGATTATTAACAATGAAAACTCCGTCCCTGATAAGACAGCTGAAGCACTAGCCAATTCCATCTGCTAAGGCGTCCTTTCACTTTCTCAACTGCACCCTCCCAGTTTTGCTTTACATACTTGGTGTCCCCCAAATACACTCCCAGATATTTGAACCCACCCGTCCTCCATGACAATCCAGGCAGTGTAGGTTCACCACCAGTCCAATCCCCCACAAGAACAGCCTCACTTTTACACCAGTTCACCTTAGCAGACGAGAGATTCCTAAAATCATTTAAAACATCCACTAAAATGTCCACATCCCTCTTGAGCTGGTTAAAACCACGAGATCGTCTGCATAGGCTGAAACACAGACAGATTGGCTACAGTTTGGTGCATCAAGGCCAGAGATCTTCTCTCTCAGGCTCAATTGATAACGAGTATAACATGCCAGAGAGAGCATAGCCCTGTCTGATGCCTCTGCGGACTTTAAAAGGAGCACACAAACCACCGTTAACTTTGAGTACACTCTCAACATCACTGTACAAAACCTTGATCATGGCTATAAAACCTGGGGTGAACTCAAAGTTCTCCAGAACTTTCCACAGATATCCATGTTCAACCTGGTCAAATGTCTTTTCCTAGTCTAAGAAAATAAGACCTGTCCTCAAACTCAATAGCCTGGAGACATCCCAAACATCCCGAATTAAGTAAATATTATAAATCTAGACCTACCATACATAAATATAGACCTACCAGGCACACAGTACGTCTGGTCATGATGCACCACCTGCTCCATCACCTTCCCCAGTCTGGAGGCTAACGCTTTTGAGAGCAGCTTGCAGTCTGTGCACAGCAATGCCACAGGGTGCCAGTTCATCAGCACCGTCAGGTCTCCTTTTTTCAGCAGCAGGGTCAGGACAGCTCTCCTACAGCTGAGAGGAAGTCTTCCTTCCTGTACACTGACCTGGAGCATTTCAAGCACATCCTGACCCAATACAGACCAAAATGCCTTGTAAAATTCCACTGGGAGACCATCAATCCCTGGTGCCCGGCCATTGTCCATACCCTGTAGGGCCTCGTGCAGCTCTCCCAAGGAGGGCTCAGCATCAAGCAGAGTGGCAGACTGCTGCGTGATTCTGGCCTGCAGTGGGAAGAACCTCTCTTCCACATCCCAGCACCTGGCCCACTTACTCTCAAACAGCTTAGATAAAAAACTGACTGTCTGCTGGCGAATTTCAGAAGGCTCAGAATTGAGATCCCCTGATTCAGACCGCACAGCCCCCCTCCATACTGCCTGGTTCCTCCACAGCCGGCTCTAGCACAGCAAGAGCGACAAGGAAGACCCCTCCATGGCCCGTTCAGCCCCTGCAGTTTCCTCAGCAGCAGACTCCACCACACTCGGCTCACCCCCTCAGGCTCCGGGTTAGCCAGTGGGTCCGCCGCAGCTGGGTGCACAGCAGCCACAGGTGGAACAACTACCACAGGCCCAGCAGCAACAGGCCCTGGCCACTCCGGCTCAGCCCTCACGGGAGCATCAGCATTCCCATCTGCCTTTACAGGGCAAGCGCGAACAAGATATCCCGCCTGCCCACACCAGAAACACTTCATGGCGGTTTCAGAAGAAACATAAACAGCGTGTTCAAACCCATCAACACTGAACTTCAGAACCAAGTCCAGATCCTCTCCACACCCACACTCACACTCACACAACCAACCTCAGAAAGTAACTAGTAACTACTAACTGTTACAAACTAACAGAAAAGAAACTTGGCAGAACGCCAACTACATGCATTCAGTCCCACCACGCTCTGCTCGCTCCTCTGCTCACACCCGCGCATGCATAGAAAAAGAAAGAGAGAGAGGAAAAGAGAGAGCAAGGGAGTCAGAAAGACAGAGAGAGACAGAGAGACAGAGAGAGGGAGACAGAGCTAGAGCGAGAGAGAGAGGGAGAGAGAGAGAGGGAATCAGAAAGAGAGAGAGAGGGAGAGAGAGAGAGACAGAGAGAGAGAGAGGGAGAGAGGGAGACAGAGCTAGAGCGAGAGAGAAAGAGAGAGAAAGAAAGAGAGAGAGAGAGAGAGACAGAGAGAGAGAGAGACAGAGAGAGAGACAGAGAGAGAGGGAGACAGAGGTAGAGCGAGAGAGACAGAGAGAGAGAGAGAGACAGAGAGAGAGGGAGACAGAGCTAGAGCAAGAGAGACAGAGAGAGAGTGAGAGAGAGAGAGAGAGAGAGAGGGGAAGAGAGAGATAGAGACAGAGAGAGAGAGACACAGAGAGAGAGCGAGAGAGAAAGAGAGAGAGAGAGAGAAAGGGAGAAAGAGAGAGGGTGAGAGAGAGAGAAAGAGAGAGGGAGTCAGAAAGAGAGAGAGACAGAGAGAGAGGGAGACAGAGCTAGAACGAGAGACAGAGGGGGGGGAGAGAAAGAGACAGAGAGAGACAGAGAGGGAGCGAGAGAGAGAGAAAGGGAGAAAGAGAGAGAGGGAGAGAGAGGGAGAGCGAGAGAGAGAAAGGGAGAAAGAGAGGGAGAGAGACAGAGAGAGAGAGGGAGACAGAGAGATAGAGAGAGAGACAGAGAGAGAAAGGGAGAAAGAGAGAGAGAGACAGAGAGAAAGATAGAGAGAGAAAAGGAGAAAGAGAAAGAGGGAGAGAGACAGAGAGAGAAAGGGAGAAAGAGAGACAGAGAGAGAGAGAAAAGGAGAAAGAGAGAGAGAGAGAGAGACAGAGAGAGAGTAAGAGAGAGAGAGACCTAGAAATCAGGTGACTGAGAACAACGCAGTTACTTGTGATTGGAGGAATTGGTGACATGACCGGGACTGGAATTATGGGAAATGGAGTCCTGGAGCGTGCTAGCCAAGGGAGGAGATCCCAGAATTTTCCCACAGCAGTGAAATACATGAAGGTACTGAAAGGCTGAATCACTAAAACCTGAAATACACCTGGTATTTCTCACAACAGCTCCTCTGAAGTTAAAAGGTAAATATGAAGGATTTACAAGTAACACTTCATATTTACCTTTAACTTCTGAATAAGTGCAGCTGGAAGTAATTAGTAGTGTGTTATGTAAAAAACGATATATGTGTAAAGTAAGTACCAGAAAATTACTGCTAAATACCACAAATTTACCTTCATTAAATATTAGTTGACTTTAGTTCTGTAAAATAAGGATCTATCCAGTTCTCATTCACCAGTCTCACACTTTCTCTTTAAAGGGGAACTCCATCCATTCAGCTAAATGAATCAATCATTTAACACTTTAGATGTAAAAATCATTCAGAGCAGTTTGGAATGAAATGAGCCTTTCTAAAGAAATTTACAGTCAAAATTATTCACCATTATAGTTCTAGGAACCAGACGTTTTCATGTCTGCACTACAAATATCACCATTTTATCTGCTCCTAAATGACCAGTGAACTTACACGTATCTCTTTTATCGAAGCTTTTATCTGTCATGCTGATCGTGGTGAACTAGTGCTAAACTGAAAAAATACGTTTTCTTTAGGTACAATTTTTTCCTTACAACGCCCTGCAGGAACCTCTCCGCCCTAAATGCACTCTGGGGAACGATCGGCCTGCAGAACCCAACACATCTCACTGTTAGCCGTTAGCTTAGAACAGACTGGCTCTCCTTATATTTTCAGTAAAGAGTAAAATTACTACAAGTAAACATCATGTCTGTCTTTCTGTCCTTCAAACACACAAACACACACACACACATGAACACATCAAGCACAGAAATAGCAAAGTATGTTAAGGAGGCAGAAAAGTACAATGAATTAATACCTGAGTGTCTCCAGTTTACAGTGTTGATCCTCCAGTCCAGCAGAGAGCAGCGTCACTCCTGAATCACACAGACGATTATAACTCAGATCCAGTTCTCTCAGACTTGAGGAGTTTGAGCTGAGAACTGAGGCCAAAGCTGCACAGCTTCTCTCTGAGAGACGACACTGAGACAGCCTGTGACAGAAATGATATCAGATACATATCATTACACCCTAAAATACAAACAGACCTACAAAACACTCACCAGGAAAAAAGACATTCTGACAGAAATCATCTCCCTGACTCACAAACACAGTTCATTATTACGTGAGAAACGAGCTGAAGATCTAAAAACAATTATTTGTGTGATATATGTATATATATCTTTTATCATTTATATCATTATCATAAGTGGTGGCACGGTGGCGTGGTGGGTAGCGCTCACAGCAAGGAGGGCTTAGGTTTGATTCCCCTGCCGGATGACCAGGGTCCTCTCTGTGTGGAGTTTGCATGTTCTGCCCGTGTCTGTGTGGGTTTCCTCCCACAATCCAAAGACATGTAGTCAGGCCAATTGGACTTCTTTCGGCTGCGCCCTTTAGGGGTCGCTGCAGCGGATCATCTGCCTCCATCTTGCCCTATCCACTGCCTCCTCTACTTTTACACCAACCATCTCCATGTCCACCTTCACTACATCCATAAACCTTCTATGAGGTCTACCTCTTCTCCTTCTACCCGGCAGCTCCATCTCCAACATTCTTTGACCAATATATCCACTATTGCTCCTCAACACATGTCCAAACCATCTCAACCTGGCCTCTCTGACTTTTTCTCCAAACTGTTCCACCTTCACTGTCCCTCTGATCTGCTCATTTCTAATCTTGTCCATCCTTGTCACTCCCAAAGAAAATCTCAGCATCTTCATCTCCGCCACCTCCAGCTCAGCCTCCTGTCTTTTAGACAGAGCCACAGTCTCCAAACCATACATCATAGCAGGACGCACTACTGTCTTGTAAACCTTATCTTTCACTCTTGCTGCTATCCTTCTGTCACACATCAGCCCTGACACCCGTCTCCACCCACTCCATCCTGCCTGCACCCTGTTCTTCACCTCTTTTCTACACTGTCCATTGCTCTGGATGGTTGTCACTCCAAAAGCACACCTCACCACTGTCTCACTATCCTCATACATGTCCTGCACCACCCTAACATACTTTTCAGCTACACCTGACTTCCTCATACAGTACCACAGTTCCGGTCTTGGCACCCTATTCTATGCCTTCTCTAGATCCACAAAGACACAATGTAGCTCCTTCTGACCTTCTCTGTCCTTCTCTACCAACATTCTCAATGCAAAAATTGCATCTGTGGTGCTCTTTCTGGGCATGAAACCAAACTGCTGCTCACTGATCTGGACCTCTTGCCTTAGCCTTGCTTCAACAACTCTTTCCCATACCTTCATGGTGTGGCTCATCAACTTTATACCTCTGTAGTTACTGCAGCTCTGCACATCACCCTTGTTCTTAAAAATGGGGACCAATACACTGCTTCTCCACTCATCAGGCATCCTCTCACTCTCCAGGATTTTGTTAAACAACCTGGTTAAAAAGTCCACTGCCTTCTCTCCTAAACACCTCCATACCTCCACAGGTATGTCATCTGGACCAACTGCCTTTCCATTCTTCATACGTTTTAAAGCTGCCCTCACTTCCACCTTACTAATCCTCTGCACTTCCTGATCCACTGTCTGTCCCCCAGTTGTCCTCCTCTCTCTCGTTTTCCTCATTCATTAGTTCTTCAAAGTACTCCTTCCATCTACTCAACACTCTCTGTTCACTCACTAGTACATTTCTCTCTCTATCCTTTATCAACCTAACCTGCTGTACATCCTTTCCAGCTCTATCTCTCTGTTCAGCCAAATGATAGAAGTCCTTTACTGCTTCTTTACTGTCCGGCCTCTCATACAGCTCATCATAGGCCTGAGCCTTTGCCTTTGCCACCATTCTTTTCACTATGTGACTAGCCTCACAGTACTCCTGCCTACTTCCTTCATCTCTCTGGTTATCCCACTTTTTCTTAGCTGCCTTCTTCTTCTGAATACTCTCCTGGACTTCCTCATTCCACCACCAACTTTCCTTGTCTTCTTTCCTCTGACCAGACAAAACACCCACCACATTTTGCCAGTTTCTCTCACCACCTTAGCTGTAGTTTCCCAGTCCTCAGGTAGCTCCTAACTGCCCCTAAGGGCCTGCTGCAATTTTTCCCTGAACTGTCTGCAACCAACTTCCTCCTTCAGCTTCCACCATCTAATCTTTGGCTCTGTCTTCAATCTCTTCCTCTTCTTTGTTTTTAATCTCATTCTACAGACAACCACCCTATGCTGCCTTGCTACACTTTCCCCTGGTACCACTTTACAGTCTCCAATCTCCTTTAGGTGGCATCTCCTGCTAAGGATATAATCCACCTGTGTGCACCTCCCTCCACTCTTGTATGTCACCCTGTGTTCTTCCCTCTTCTGAAAATATGTGTTCACCACAGCTATTTCCATTCTCTTTGCAAAATCTACAACCATCTGACTTTCCGCATTTCTGTCTTTCACACCATACATACCCAGCACCTCTTCATCCCCTCTGTTCCCTTCACCGACATGTCCATTGAAGTCTGCACCATTCACCAATCTCTCCTCTCTAGGGACACCATCTTCCACTAAATCCATCTTACTCCAAAATTCCTCTTTCTCCTCTAACTGACAACCACCCTGTGGTGCATATGAACTGACCATATTCAAAATTACACCATCAACCTCCAACTTCAGGCTCATGATCCTGTCTGACACTCTCTTTACATCCAGAACACTTTTCAGAAGCTGTAGCTTTAGGATTATCCCTACTCCATTTCTCTTCCTCTCTACACCATGATAGAACAGTTTGAATCCACCTCAATGTTCCTGGCCTTGCTTCCTTTCCATCTTGTCTCCTGGACACACAAAATCTCTACCCTCCTTCTCTCCATCATGTCTGCAAGCTCTCTGCCTTTACCAGTCATTGTCCCTATGTTCAGAGTGCCTACTCTAACCTCCACACTCTTGCCTTTCCTTCTCTCTCGCTGCCTTCTAACCTGCCTTCCTCCACTCCTCTTTGATGGTCTTCGCCCTACAGTAGTCCAATTTCCACCGGCACCCTGCTGGTCAACAGCACCGGAGGCAGTCCTTGGCAAACATATTTGTGATCCGCATGATAGTTTTCGCACAAGTTTTACGCCGGATGCCCTTCCTGACGCAACCATCACCATTCATCAAAGTACACGCCTAATGGCTGGTTTCTCCTCAGATCTCAAACACTAACATAATATTGTTAAAAGAAGAGGTGATGCAGCACAGTGGTAAACAGGCTCCCGTCCCAACTTTTCTGAAATGTGTTGCTGGCATCAAATTCAAAACAAGCATATATTTAAAAACAATAACATTTCTCAGTTTCATTTGCTATGTTGTCTTTGTACTATTGTCAATTAATTATAGGGTTTAAATCATCTGCAAATCAGTGTGTTTTTTTTTTTAACTCTTTGCACAGGTTCTCAACTTTTTTTAGAAACAAGGCTGTAAAGTCATATAAGACAATAACATAAATTAAAAAGATAAATAATGAAGACGTAGAATTATAATGAAACACCAAGTTAAAGAGAGGCGTTAAATCTGTGCACTGAGCTTTACTCTCTGAAAGAGTCTCTCCATGTTTTCTGTATTTTACTGAAGGTGTTTGCAGATGGTCAGTATCTGCAGATCTAAGATCTCATGCTGGAACATAAACAGACTCTGTGATGTAAGTGATGCTTTTAGCTCATTTAGAGCCTTAAAAACCAGTAGCAGAGCTTTAAATCTATCCTGAAAGATGCAGTCAGTGCAGCTCTTTCAAATCGGGAGTGATCTGATCTCTCTGGTTATTTTTTTTTAGGATTCGTTCTGCTGCATTCACTGTAGAGGATGGACTGAAAGACAAGCACAGATCCTTGTCTGTCCAAGTTTCATCTTCAAATTACTCATTACAAATATTAAAGCCACAGATTTTTTAATCAGTCAAAATCCAGCACATTTTTCTTTTTTATATAAACATCAGACAAAATTCATATTATTGTTAGTGAAACTGCAAACAACCAAGATGCAAAATACAGTGAGGGGGGGGGGGGGGGGGTCCTGGGGGATTCTAGATTATTTACTCTCACCGGCCAGTTGCTTGTTAACACAAATAGCTAATCAGCCAATCACATGACCGCAACTCAGTGCATTTAGACATGTAGAGACACAACTTGCTGAAGTGCAGACCGAGCATCAGAAAGAGGAAGAAAGGGGATTTAAGGGACTTTGAACGTTGCGTGGTTGCTGGTGTCAGACAGGCTGGTCTGAGTATTTCAGAAACTGCTGATCTACTGGGATTTTCACGCACAACCATCTCTAGGGTTTACAGAGAACGGTCCGAAAAAGAGGAAATACCCAGTGAGCGGTCAGTTGTGTGGACGAAAAAGCCTTGTTGATGTGAGAGATCAGAGGAGAATGGGCAGACTGGTTCCAGATGATAGAAAGGCAACAGGAACTCAAATAACCAACCAAAATCTCTGAGGAACGTTTCCAACACCTTGTTGAAAGTCTGCCACGAAGAATGAAAGCAGTTCTGAAGGCAAAAGTGGTCCAACCTTTTACTACCTTGTACCTAATAAAGTGGCAGGTCAGTGTATTATTGTCAGAATTTTTTTTTTTTTTACTTTTTGTTTTTCACTGTTCTTGAATTTTATTGTTTGTAAATCATTTTCTGATACTTCTTGTGTGAGCAGTGCTCTATAAATAACAATATTATCAATAATAATTTTTATTGTTATATTATTATTATTATTAGTAGTAGTAGTAGTAGTAGCAGCATTAATATTATTATTAGTATTATGATTATTATGAACAATATCTTTTTTCAGTTATTGAAAAAAAATTTTTTTTAAATACTTGAGGTTTGACTTGCCTGCATTAGTTTGGTCTCTTCTGGTCACACTTTGCTCTTTCACTCACATTTGTTAATATAATACTGACATGACATAATATTATAATGACGTGCTGATAGTAAATTTGAAGAAAAGGTGAGATTTTTTTACCTTATACTTTCTTAATATTCATACTATCATCTTCATTCAGGAGGCAAACAGAGGCTTTTCCCCTGTGTATAGACTAATAGTGCTCAGCATAAAGGCTAAAAAGCTATTGTCATATACAACATTTACAGAAATATTCCATGCCTGATTAATTAACAAACATGTCCCAGATTCTTGGAAAGGCGTATTATTATTTTAAGGAGAATGGAAATTCGAGTACTCGTTTATATCAATGATTATTCAAAGCCTTTAAAGAGCTGTTCAGGAAAATCCTATTGACTAATTGTTTTAATTAATTACAGAAAATACTGAAAGACCCACTGGACACTGCAGGACCCAATATGTTCGGTAATCTATTTCTAGTGAATTTTTCAGCAGATTTTTAATTCATTTCTTCAAGAAACAGGCTTTGTGACCTATTTTCACGTAGAGTGGCACAGCTACCCAGCACAGTCAGGTGAAAAGGAATTGCTGTATATATGCTGGGGTTTGCTGTTCAGTGTAAATGAAAAATGAAATTTGATATCTTGGGTAAAACTGTTTTATTCTACAACTGTATTATTCTTAAAGTGCTTGAATTGGTCCTATCCTAAAGATTGAAAAACAGACCTTAAACCTAAACCTTAAAAGCAGTTTTTCCCATATCATTACATCACGTGCCACATGGCTGGGAGGATATTCACTTCATCAACAAAAGTTTGTGGACACCCCTCCTAGTTACTGAGCTCAGGAGTTTCAGTCAAACTCACTGTTAACGTGTATAAAATCAAGGACATAGCTTTGCAGTCTAGATAGAAAAAACACTGGCAGTAGAATAAATCATACTGAAGAGCTCAGTGACTTTAAACCTGGCACTGTCTCAGGATGCCACAATTGCCACAAGTCGGTTCAAGAAATTTCTGCCCTGTAGATCTGCCCCAGTCAACTAGCAGTACTACTATTGTACAACTCCTCAGCCACGCAAAAACTCACAGAGCAGGGCAGTCAAGCTCTGAAGCATGTGGCAACTAAAAATCGTATAACTCCATATTAATGCCCATGCTTTTAGAATGGGATGTCCAACAAGCTAATAGGGGTGAGATGGTCAGGTGTTCTCATACTTTTGGCTACACAGTGTAAACACACTGGCAGGTAGATGGCAGGTGAACATTTTCTTCCTAGCATTCACCTTTTGCAAACTTATGAATAGATGTGGTAGTTTTATAACATGAAACTTTACTGAATCCATATTGACAATCTACTGTCAGTGTGTGTGGCAGAGGCGAGAGGTGTGGTAGTTACGGTTAAGTTAAGGTTGGCTCTTCAGTGTCTGGCTCTACTCACCTATATAGGGTGTTATATGTAGCCCTGTCTTAATTTAATTGATGACATAAAGGTATGGTGCAGATTAACTGGCACAAACAGCCGATTTTTGAATTGGTTAAGTTTTAAATTGTACAGTGGCTCCGTATCCTGGCACTGGAGAACCCCTGTCCTGCACTGTTTTAGAGGGGACACTTTGGAAAAGCAGTGATGGCTGATTATTGAATTCACAGTAATTCACTACAAAAATGCAAAAAATGTTTAGATGTAAAATATATCTTGATGGAGCAGATGCTGCTGTAATGTACTTCTGTTCCTCGCTGTTGCTGTTTGGTGCTTTTCTTCTATTAATACGTTTCTTTAAAAATTTCTTCCTGCTTTAATGAAGTTCTGAAATTCTCTTCTATTCCTCTACTGTCATCTTCTGCTTCAGCCACTGGTCTCCCTCAGCCCCCCGAGCAGGACACCCACCTGCCTCATAATACACGGCTCTGATCAATAAACAAGGAGATCCACAAGAACAATATATATGATGTCTTTTCAGATCATTTTAGGAAACCCACTAAATAAAAAACACAAGCTTTAAAAAATATTTTTTTTATTTTACTTTTTTTCTCCTCATCAAGGAACCAAAGCAGGCTCTTCCTCACTTCCTCAATCTGCTCCAATACTGTACCACCTTCTGCCTCTAATATTCTACCATGTTCAGTGTAACACCTTTCATTCTGTCCTCTCTTCTTTGATTGAGGTTTTAAAATAGTCCATAAAGAAGTATTAATAGTGTTATTTCTAAAAATTGAATGTTTTTATTTGGTGGATTTCCAAATCTTAAAAGTTTAAAAAGGTAACTGTGTCCTGAATATTGCCTGTTCAAAATGTAACTTGGACTGATCTCAGAACCTCATTTCTTTCTACTTGTATACTTTTACATCCCAACCCTGCACATTGTAGTGATTTCCTGTACCAACACATCCACTTGAACTCAGTAAGGGCTTGTTAACCAGGGGTTTTCTGGACTGCATTCCACTAAAATCATGGAATACTTTACACCTAAAATTACTCTTAAAATAAATAGTACATTAAAATGTGTAATAATAAAAATACTCACACAGCTTTTCTGGATGCTGTAACAACTGGCAGAAGCCTCAGAAAACATTCCTCTGATGGGGCATATTTTCTCAGGTCAAATACGTCCAGCTCTTCCTCTGAGGTCAACAACACAAATACCAGAGCTGACCAATGAGCAGGAGAGAGGGGGACTTCATCTAGACGGTGATAGTTTCCTCTGTTCAGGTATGTCTGGACTTCCTGCACTAGAGAGTGGTCATTCAGTTCATTCAGACAGTGGAATAGGTTGATGTATTTCTCTGGAGAGAGATTCTCCCTGAGCTTCTCCTTGATGTACTCGACTGTTTCCTCTCTGCAGTTAGAAGGGCTTCCTGTCTGAGTCAGCAGGCCTCGTAAGAGAGTCTGATTGGACTCCAGTGAGAGACCCAAGAGGAAACGGAGAAAAAGGTCCAGGTGTCCATTCTCACTCTGTAAAGCTCTGTCCACTGCACTCTTGAGAAAATCAGTCACTGTTGATTTTGAATGTGTTTGATGTTCCAGCACATTTCTGTTCTGAGAAATAAAGGAGAAAAATACAAACAAAGTAGCCAGAAACTCCTGAACACTCAGATGGACAAAGCTGAACACCTTCCCCAGGCGCAGCCCTAACTCCTCTCTGAAGATCTGAGTGCAGACTCCTGAGTACACAGACACTTCTCTGACATGAATGCCACACTCTCTCAGGTCTTCCTCATAGAAGATGAGGTTGCCTTTCTCCAGCTGTTGGAAAGCCAGTTTTCCCAGAGCCAGAATCATCTCTCTAGTCTGCCGAGGATCAGTGTCACATTTTCCATGGTACTTTTGGTCTTTGTGTTTGATCTGAAAGATCAGGAACTGTGTGAACATTTGAGTCAGAGTCTTGGGGATCTCTCCACTCTCTGCTTCACCCAGCATCCTTTCCAGAACAGTGGCTGCAATCCAACAGAAGGCTGGTATGTGGCACATGATGTAGAGGCTTCTTGATGTCTTTATATGTGTGATGACTCTGTTGGCCACACTCTGGTCACTGATCCTCTTCCTGAAGTATTCCTCTTTCTGTGGGTCACTGAATCCTCGTACCTCTGTTACCTGGTCAACACACTCAGGATGGATCTGACCACATGCTGCGGGTCGAGAGGTAATCCAGAGAAGAGCAGAGGGAAGCAGATTCCCTTTGATGAGGTTTGTCAGCAGCACATCCACTGAGGCTGACTGTGTTACATCAGACAAGCTCTCATTGTTCTGGAAATCTAGAGGAAGTCGACTTTCATCCAGACCATCAAAGATGAATAAGACTTTGTACTGATAATAATCTGCTGGTTTTAATTGTTTTATGTCTGTGAAAAAGAGACGAAGAAGATCAACTAGACTGAGTTTTCTACTCTTCACTGAGTTCAGCTCCCTAAAAGGAAGTGGAAATATGAAGAGGATATCCTGATTAGCTTTTCCTTCAGCCCAGTCCAGAATGAACTTCTGCACTGAGACTGTTTTTCCAATTCCAGCAACTCCATTAGTCAGTACAGTTCTGACGGCTGTGTCTTTAAAGAGGTCATTGCATTTGATGGGTCTCTCCTGTGTTGCTGGTCTCCTGGACGCTGTCTCAATCTGTCTCACCTCATGTTCAATATTGACCTCTCCACTCCCACCTTCTGTGATGTAGAGCTCTGTGTAGATCTCATTCAGAAGTGTTGAGCCTCCATGATATGGGATTCTTTCATTAATTCTGTGGAATTTCTTCTTCAATGAGGATTTGAACTTTTGATGACAAGCAGGAGCCAGTTCTGAAAAAAGTTTATTACAATAAACAATAACAATAAACATGTTAATGTCTGACATCCTTACTACAAACACAGTAAGACACATTGCCCTTCTATTAACACGGAGCACAATATTAAACTGAACTGTGCTCTGTGGTTCTTGTCTAGGAACCATCAGCAAAATGAAATAACCCTTTATTATCTAAATTAATTGTGATCATCTTCTTGCTCTTTTGTCCTTAAGAAATTCCTTCCAGATTGTTTATTTTGAACTTTCCAAAATTACTCTGCTCAGTTTACTCGTCACTTATAAAAATAATGAACTTTATTATGGAAAAGAAATAATGGAATGTGTTCTGTATCAGGGAAACTGTGTCAGAACAGAGGGTATATGTACAATGGGGTGGAATTAGTGATTCTGACAGGAATGGAGCCCCCTGGTGGCACATTTTTAAACTAGTGGAAGCCACTACAGAACAGAACAGAACATTTGTTTTTCCATTTTAACTTATTTTTAGACATTTTTACTTGTTATACGTAACTTTATTGAGTAATATTTTCTTGTTATATGAGCAGATAATTTTACTTCTTTTAAGAAAAATCCCTGACACAAATAAAATCATCTGTCAGTACAGTGAGATAATTTTACGTAATAAAATAACAAAATAAATAAATTTATTATGAACAATAAATCTACTCTGTATTTTCATGGGGACCCTAAGCCTCATGCAAAGACCACCACTGTATATACAGTCTTTCCAGAACTGCACAGTGTTCCAGTGGGACAGAGTTCTTACTGGTTTGTAGTGTGCTGGCGAGGTCTTTCTGGTTCATGTTCCTCAGGACATGCAGTGTGATCTGCAGTGTTCCTTCTCTGACAGTCTGATCCACCTCACCCTCCACCTCCCTCTCAGAGCATGCTGAGAAATCTGGACTTAGCACCTTCTTGAACCTCTTCAGCTGATTCTTCACCAGAGAGATGACTTTGTGCTCCAGTTCCTGATTGGACATAAACATTAACAGAGAACAGCTGAAACACCACCATGTCACAGTTCAGTGGTTCTCACATCAGGACCACTGAGAAACTTTAAAACTGGTCTGCAGAGTTTTTTATTTAATAAAAACACTTGATAAAAACAACCAACTGCTCAAATCACATCATCCATCCATCCATTTTCTAAGCCGCTTCTCCGTCAGGGTCGCGGGGGGGTGCTGGAGCCTATCCCAGCAGTCTTTGGGCGGAAGGCAGGATACACCCCAGACAGGTCGCCAGTCCATTGCAGGGCAGACAGACAGACACAGGCAGTCACTCACACCCAGGGGCAATTTAGCATGTCCAATTGGCCTGACTGCATGTCTTTGGACTGTGGGAGGAAACCAGAGAACCCGGAGGAAACCCACAAAGACACGGGGAGAACATGCAAACTCCACACAGAGAGGACCTTGGCCGCCCGGCCGGGGAATCGAACCCAGGCCCTCCTTGCTGTGAGGCAACAGCACTACCCACCACGCCACCGTGCCGCCACTCAGATCACATCAGTTTACTACATATTATGTATTATAAAACTTGTGGTGTGAATTGAAGAGGGACGTCCACAAATGAAGACAGAAGAACATTAAGGAAGTGGAAACGTTCTGCATGGAGGAGATGGTCTGAGACCCCTCAACAAGTGTTCTCCACCTTTGATAAGCATTACAGAAAACAGCTCAGTGCTCTTATTCTCTCCAGAGAAGGCCAGCGAAGTGTTACTGAAGAAAACATGTTTCTGTTGTTGTTCCAGATCACAGTGTAGAAATTAAAATATGCTGCTGACCCATTTCTTTATGCTGGACATGTCACTCACTGCACGTGTGACTCATATGATATACTGACTGTAGCTCATTTTCTTGAAGGCTGCCAATGATTCTGGAGCTGAATGTAGGCAACATGCTGTTATCTGAAATTTTCACAGTTATACACTTTATATTACAATTACCAATGTTTTTAATTGCGATATGGATATTTTTTTTTATATTTGATCAATTTTTAAAAATATTTTATTTTAATTGTTTATTATGGAAAGTTAAGCAAAACAAAATGGGACAATATGTATTTGGAAAAACTGAAAAATACTGTCTAGCTGTGTTATATGTTCTCTAATACACATCTACTATATTAGTTACAGTTTATTCACTTTATTCAGTTCCAGTTTTAACACATTTACATTTAGGAGGCAAATGACGATTCACAGAACACAAAAGATATTTTGCAGCACTGACATGCTGTTAGATCATGTAGACATGCTTTTAGATCTTAGGTAGTTACCTGTTACTAACATTAGTCTCTATGGTCTCTTAACCAAATCATAGATATCACTGATTAAAGATGACCAGGCAGTATTGATGGGGATCAGTATCAGATCTCAGAAGGAAAAAAGAATGATGTGATCTAACCCTGTAACAAACCTATCCTGAAACAGCCCTCAGTCACACTGTGTGATGTGATGTTAGCTGTGTAGATCTTCCGGTGGGGTAGTGGAGTGTTGGAGTAGTTAATACTACAGGCTGATTGGAGATTAATGTGAGATTCTCAGGAGAAAATAAACACAGTTTACCCACAATTATATGCATATACATGTACAAACACACACCTGGAATATGGAATCCAGAGGGGTCATGTTGATCTTTGCTCTCTCCTTTTGGGCGCTATGGAAAAGCAGGAAAAAAAAAACAATTAATCTATATGATATTTATACAGCATGAACCACTAAACAGACCAACAGGTAAAAACTACCATGATAAAATAAATTAAAGCTGCATAAGTCTAAACTGAAGATATGTGAACCTCTACAACTTAAATAGGTGAAGTACAACAATGAATGATCTTTACTCTTTGGATCCCCCTCCCATTCCCACCCACCAACACAAAGCAAGCTGTAGAACCGACGGTGACCAGTGGATTTCATTTAGAGTTTGTTAGCATTACTAAACACTGTCTTGACTTCAATTTCTAGAGATGAGGTAGACAGTTTATTACCAGTATCTCCTTTCTATTTGGATATAGATGACAAAAGTATGGCCTTATGCTAACGTGGCTTAAGAGGACATCTGAATACTCAATACAGCCTACATAGAGCGCATTGACTGTGGTCCAAAGCTAAAGCTCTAGCTCTAAGTTGGATTAGTTTTGACTGAGGAGGTCTGGTAATGTCATTTGTGAGGGATTCAACTGGTCAATTTGTACAGGATAAAGTCTCTTTATAATTTCTAAAATTTACCCCAGATAGCCTGGATCAAAATGCCATAGCTTGGACTTTCACATCAATAAGTTCATAGTTAAACGGATCTCAACAAAAAACGGCAAAAATGAACTTCCAGTTAGTGCCAGTTAGAACAGTATTAGGCTAGTAATGTTTGGTCAATTAACTTTAAAATAAGCCCCACCAGAACAGAAATCGGGGACATATAGGGGAGGAGTCTTGTGGTGTAGGGGTGGAATCTTCTGGTTTAAGGGAGGGTATTATAGAATCACTGAGAAGCGGTCAGTGTAAACACAGACAAGTTGTTTGTTCAATACAGCAGTTTTCCAAACAGGGTTTCTCAAGCACATAATAAACATGTGCTGATTTCATTACTAATGTTTTTTCTTTTCATGCTCTACATGTTTCAGGTTATTTGTACAAAAATTAAAACAAATAAATTCAGAAATGCACATATAATGCATTCATTAAATGTTTTAAATTGAACATTGTTCTTCCAGAAGATATTCCCTCAGTTGGAGGTGGAGAGCACTGTCTAACACACTGCTCCAAAATCTCCCATAGCTGTTCAACTGGGTTGAGATTTGGTGACTGTAAAGGCTGCAGCACAGCCCAGACACCTAAAGGCAGATGTCACTGTAGTCCCTGTTTCTATGGAAACACTGGCCAGATGAGCAGCCTTTGTGACTGAAGCTCTGTGTCCAGTAATGAACCCTCTTTCACAGTCATTTACATCCAAAGCTGAGGTCAGATGGGTCAGCTCAGCATTTTTATACATGACCCAGAGCACAGTGGGATATTATTTACTTAATTCTATCATCCAGCACACCTGTCTGGAAGCATCTGCACACGGATTGTTTCTCCACTCATTTATTTATTTATTTTTTCTTTAAATTTCTCACTTGTTCAAACCAAATTCAGCTCAGATAAAACAATAATAGAGTAAATCTACTCTACGTTATTAGTACTAATAATAACTATAGTGGTACATGATTTGGTGCCCAGTAGCTTATAAATAGAATAATTCATCTGGGGTAAAATCATAACTCTGGAGCCATTTGAGAATTCATGTGTAAAAAGTAGGAAAATTATGGTTAATCCATGATAAAGAGGATTAACAGACATAAAGCTGAGCTCTTCTCTTAAATAGGGAATCTACCAGTAGCTCTTATTATAGTGATCTGAGATTGATTGGCTATGCCTCGATCCAGACAGTAGGGGGCGATCACAGGCTTTTCCTCATTCTAGATAAAGCCATCTATGGGGAAACTGCACTGGTGTTTACAGATGGTCTTTTACTCCCTCTGTTCAGGGGGGTAACAAATATCCATGATACTGTACTCACCTCAGTTCAGGTGAAGACTCTCCCTGTTTGAAGTCTATGTCTCTATCCATTGACGCATCACTCTTCATAGACACACAGCTGGGCTCAGGAGAGTCTGGTCTCTCACTCTGAAAGTGACTAAAACACATTCAACCATCTGTTAAGAGCCGTAGTCTTTACTGCATCTCCCACCATCACACAGTGACTTCATCTCTTATTACACTCAGTCATTTCTCTAAACACTCTTTGGAGAAGGTGAAGTGGAAGCTGCTACTTTTTCCTTCTACATTTGGCCGACACACGTCAGAGTGACACACATGTATTACACGCTTTCTGTGAATGGACTTCATTTTATGGCTTGAAAGTCTTTAAAACTTCATTTTCTTCTTTGGTGTTTTTGACACAGTATTAATCAAAGTCAGTGCTGAACCTTCAGAAAAGGTTATTTTCCCACATCAGGCTGTCAGATTAGATACTATATAAGCTGTTTTACCCAGAAATCAATGGGTAACAGTGTTAAACTCAGCGACCATAGTCCTCATTAAGCTGATTTAGTTTTTTTTCTTCATCTTTCTCTCTTTCCTCTGCCCTCTCTTCTCCTCTGACTCTTGCCTGAACACTTTCCTCTCCTCTCTCCTCATCTGCTCCTCCCTGAGCTCTATCCTCCATCCATAATACATCTTCCCTCTCTGTCTACAACAAACACTTAATAATCATATGAATTATTACAGGCTGCTTATTTTTCAGTCACAGTTCTAACTGCCTTTTTTAGCCGTTGCTAAATGAAGTCCGCAACAGTTCGTCTCCAGTCAACAACATAACAGCCTAACTGCACCTGTGTGTGCGGCTCAGTCTAACGTATTGGATTTGTTGTGGGAAGTGAGTCTCTCCCAGAGAAAGAAGTTCCTGAATGTGGCCACAGACACAGGAAAGTGTACGTCACTGGTGGAAGTCGAGTTCCTTTAGTCGGATATAAAGTGTGCAGATAAGCTCAGGTTGCAGTGTAGTAGTTACTGAAGAGAGCCGGCATAAGAGCTACGCTAATCCAGCTTGGAGAGAGCCAGGAGAGAGACGAGTCATAGCCCCCCTACCTAATTACCCTAGGTCCCCAGCCTGGGTCGGGTGATGGGGGTATGTGCCCCTGTCCCCCGGACCCTGTGTAAATTTCCAAAACAGCTCCATCGCAGCTCCATCGCTCCACAAACTTCCCAGAGTTCCACTGACCCGTCCCTACTTTTTTGCAACATGTTGAAAGCACCAAATTTGGAATTTGCATATTTGCACATTTACAAAAAAAAATTATTAAATTTCCTCTTTGAGCTGTTTTTAATTAAATATCTGTAAAACAAATTACTATTTTTTGTTTTTCTTTGCAGTTCATTTACCTTCCCAACTTTTGTGAGTGACATGTCCTGACCAATTTCTCTGACCACTGAGATTCTCTCTGTTCTCTATTCACTTTTCTAAGATCCACATCCAGGTGCAGTGGAGTCTCATAGTTGTGGTCAGTGTAAGAACATTTATGCTTCATGCACATCTCACCTCTGACGTTCTTGAGTCTTGTGTTCCACAGAGCTGCGCCTTTTGGAGGTCAACCAACGAAACATTTTCTTTCAATTATGTTACTTGAATCTTCAGCAGGAGCTACACAAACACTAAACATGTGAGAAAAGACTGTTTAGTTAATGTTTACATAAAGAAATAGCGCAGAAGAAATACAGGTGTTACTCATAATGATGCATTCATAACAACCTATGAAGGTAAAACCACAGAGAGGAACCAAGACTCATAAGGAGAAACCCCATAAGATCTTGAAGAAGAACCAGTTCTGGATAATATGAAGATGAATTACTCCACACACAGTAGACCAATATTCAGAAAGGGTCCATACTACCAACTGTGATGATGTGTTTCTAAGCTTTAAGTGGTTCCTGAGCTATGAAACCCAAACAAATGTCTGCATTTAAAGGTTGAAGGGTTTAATGAAACTGTAGTTTTCAGCTGTTCACATATGCAGCTCTCTGCTTCTGTGTTCTCCAGCATAAAAGACTTCAGTCTGCTGTTGTGTGAGGGTCGTGTAATTTAACTGGTACCATTATTTCCACCTTCTATCATATCCCCATGTGTCTAATGTGCAGGTGTGTAAAGAGTAATGAGAATCTCTACTGGAGTAAAAATACCGTTACTGTGTTGATCATTTCAGTACAAGTATTAATAAAGAAAATGACTCCAGTCAGAGAAACTAAGAGGTTTATTAGAAACCGACTCGAGTAACCGAGTGACTTTTATTCATAATCACACCCTTAAAAAATCTGTGAGACGACTCAGATACACGGCTGGAAATAAAGTGGAAATAAACACAACATTACATGAGAAAATGTTTCGAGTCTTGAGACGGATCACAGTTCACTCCGCTAGTGCAGGTTAAACATCTCTCTGTGAACTGTGTAAGGAGTAAAGTTTACACTAAACCTCTTAACTTCCAGTCCTAAACAGGTCAGTGTGCGTTCTTCAGCAAATGTACTGAAATTTCAACACTGAACCACTGAAAACCAGAACTGGTGGTAGTTCAGCCCATTTAATGACAGCATGTTAGTGCAGACATTAATGCTGAACACAGAGAACAGCGCAACCACACAGAAAAAGAATCATCAAACTTTTTAATTTAACCATAAAAACTTCATAGCTGGTGATGTTAGTTTTTGATTTGTGGGGGGCTCTGGGAGCGAGGTGGGGGTGGGGGGGCGGTCTGCAGCTGCTACACCATTTAAGGTGGAATGGGAAATCTGAATACGAGGCTAATGAATGAAAAGCCAATTTCACGTGTGTTCTAAAATAAAATAAGCCAAGTAGGAGCAGAGTAACAGATACAGTGCTGTGAAAAAGTATTTGCCCCTCACCTGATTTCTTCTTGTTTTTGCTAATTTGTCACATTTAAATGTTTCAGAATATTAAACTACCTTTAATATAAGATAAAGACAATGTGAGTGAACACAAACTGCAGATTATCATTCCGTTTATTGAAAATGGGGATTTATTCTAAATCTTTATCACCCATGTGAAAAAGTATTTGCACCCTAATAACTGGCTGTGCCACACTTGGCAGTAACAACTGCAATCAAACAACTGCAATAACTTGCTATGAGTCTTTTACATCACTGTGGAGGAATTCCGGCTCACTCTTCTGTGCAGAATTGATCTAATTGGGCTACATTGGAGAGTTTTAGAGCAGGAACTGACCGTTTAAGCTTTGAGATGGGATTCAGGTCAGGACTGAAAATCTGCCAATATTCCACATCAGGGTTTTATTTTGTAAAGCTCAGAATGTCAGTTGAGCTCTCAGATGAAGAACGCAGGTTCAAACTGTTCAGACTGATCTGTGAAAAATCTCTCAGCTCTTATTTTTCCCGTCCATGGTCAGAATAGAGCGCAAGCCCGGAAAGTGAAGGTCAGTGAAATATGAGCGGGTTTTGACCTCAGCAGGTGATTTTCAGACGGAGCCGCTGTGTTTGATTACTACATCCAGCTGTATCTCCCCAGGAATAAGACCATCTGACTCTGCAGTTCAGCTCCATACAAACATCATCAGGAACCTGCAGATTCCCTTGTTGTACAGATTACTGGATTTGGCAAAATCGGGAAAGAGACGGAGCTCTGAGGAAGCCTGGACACACAGACTGCCGGACTAACCCGCTGAGACGGAGCTCTGAGGAAGCCTGGACACACAGACTGCCGGACTAACCCGCTGAGACGGAGCTCTGAGGAAGCCTGGACACACAGACTGCTGGACTAACCCGCTGAGATGGAGCTCTGAGGAAGTGATTTCTGCCCATTTATTTCTGATCGGCAGGAAACAATAATGGGTGAAATATTCTTTTTAAACACAACCACTGGACAGTTGATCTGGAAATTGACCATGACACTAAGCCTGAGAGACGTCACTTTCTTTATCACAAAATATGTTGTTAGATGTTTTGTTTATGTGCACAACACGCAGGACAACTACAGCTTTAAAGTGCTATATAATGAAAACTATTCATTAAAGTTTGAACCACTGACAGAACTTAAAGCTATAATTAACCTGCAGAACAACTTTACATCTCATTTTAAAAGCCATAAACAACTTATTCCAAATATTTATTAACATTCAATCTGTGGGCATTCAAGGAAACTTGTAACCGGCGGCTTTTTACAGGTGCCTTATGGCTGGAAGCTGAACAGGGTGACATTTAGCAAAAGGTTAAGAACAAATATTTTCAAATAATTAAACGACTCTGCAGATGTGGAAGTGGAACCGGACTTAACATGATTTCCTTCTTACCACAAGTGATGCTTTAGCGTCAGGGTAAATATAACAGGGTATGTAAATGTAAATGTAAATGTCATGTACCTGGGTGTGTTTTCCTTTCTGCATCTTCAAGACGAGAGTTACTCGACTGCCAATGTCACAGAAAGAGTCTTAACCAGTGCTCCTACCCATATTATCACAGTTTTCCTGTGGCCACTATAAACGTCCTGTGTTACTTTCGGTTTCACTTACTGTGTTTTTTAGCGCTGGATATTCTTGAAGGTCACGGCGAGGAATCTTCGTCTAGTGGGTCATACTCAGACAGAAGTCCCCGTCTACTGGAGCGCCATCCACACATGCGCAAAGGAAGAAACTAAACTTTGGGGACAGCTGAATGATACTGAGACGTGTCTGTGTGACTCTATAAATAAACTGATACTGAGACGCGTCCGTGTGACTCTATAAATAAACTGATACTGAGACGCGTCCGTGTGACTCTATAAATAAACTGCTACTGTGATATCAGTGCAGTGGACACTGATTTGTAGTGAACACGTCACAAACATCTTTAAACCTTTAGTTACTGCATTTATTCTTTGTCCAGGGTGTTTTCTGCTTTCCGCCCAGTGACTGCTGGGATACGATCCCCATCAACTGACCCTAGGTGTAAACAGTCCCTGAGCCCCTGCAGTGACCTCCTCTACAGATTCATGTCTGTTTTTAATGCAGTGCCATCTGAGGGCCCAAAGGTCACAGCCAGCAAATCCTGGTTTTAGGTCTCCTCCCTCACACAGAGACCCAGATTCTCTGAGTCTTTTAATGTTATTATTTACAGCAGATGATGAAAAGCAGAAGTTCTTTTATGTGGAGAAAGGTTCTTGAGCTGTAGCTCTATTTGATGGTGCAGTCTTTCACAGAGTGGAGAACCTCCTCATCTTTACTTCTGAAAGACTCTTCCTCTCTGAGATGATGTTCTACGCCCAGTCATGTTACTGACTGATGCCTTTCAACCACCAGGTTAGTTTTTTACCATTTCACAGTTTTATCAGCCTTTTGTTTCTCTGTCCCAACACTTGGAGTTGTTCAAAATGAGCAAATACTTTTGAAAAAGCTCACATTTTTCATTTGATATGTTGTCTTTGTTCTACTGTCAATGAAGGATGGAGTTTAAATGATTTGCACATCATTGCATTTTGTTTTTATTTACATTTTGTACAGCATCCCAACTTTTTTGGAAACAAGGTTGGAAATGATCTCTCCATTCTCCTGTTCCACCAGGGGTTCTCGTGTCCTGCTCAGCCATTCATGTTCCAAAGAAGCAGAACCAACTTCATCCAATGTAGAGAACTGTAGAATGTTAAGAAATTGTGACTGCATTTGTTGCGATATATGTGAGTATTCTGAACTGTACAGGGTCTGGTAATATGCTCGAAATGAATTATTTACCTCTCCATGGATCACCACCTTATCGTGGTGGAGGGGTTTGCATGCTTGAATGATCCTAGAAGCTATGTTGTCTGGAGCAAAAGCTCCTGGTAGGGTCTCTGATGGCAAACTGGTCAAATTCCCCCTATGAAAATAATTTAAAAACAGGACTTGTGTACCCTGCCCGGAACAGGGTTACTGGGGCCCCACCCTGGAGCCAGGCCTGGGGGAGGGGCTCTCCAGCGAGCGTCTGGTGGCCGGGCATTTACTCATGGTGCCCGGCCGGGCCCAGCCTGAAGGGGTTACATGAGTCCCCCCCTCCCATCGACCCACCACCAATGGGAGGGGCAGTAGTAGGGGTTCGGTGCGTTGTGGATCGGGCAGTGTCCGAAGGCGTGGGCCTTGGCGTTCTGATCCTCGGTTGCTGAAACTGGCTTTTGGAACTTGGAATGTTACCTCACTGGTGGGGAAGGAGCCTGAGTTAGTGCGCGAGGTTGAGAGATACCGGCTAGATATAGTTGGGCTCACCTCAACACACAGTTTGGGCTCTGGGTCCAATCTCCTTGAGAGGGGCTGGACTTTTTCTTTTCTGGGGTTGCCCATGGTGAGAGGCGACGGGCAGGTGTCGGCTTTCTCATAGCCCCTCGACTCTGCGCCTGTATGTTGGGGTTTTCTCTGGTGGACGAGAGGGTAGCTTCCAAATGCCTTCGGGTTGGGGAACGGGTCCTGACTGCTGTCTGTGCTTATGCATCGAACAGCAGTTCAGAGTACCCAGCCTTCTTAGAGTCCTTGGGAAGGATGCTTGAAAGTGCTTCTCCTGGAGACTCTATTGTCCTACTGGGGGACTTCAATGCTCACATGGGCAATGACAATGTGACCTGAAGTGGTGTGATTGGCTTTCTCATAGCCCCTCGACTCTGCGCCTGTATGTTGGGGTTTTCTCTGGTGGATGAGAGGGTAGCTTCCAAACGCCTTCGGGTTGGGGAATGGGTCCTGACTGCTGTCTGTGCTTATGCATCGAACAGCAGTTCAGAGTACCCAGCCTTCTTAGAGTCCTTGGGAAGGATGCTTGAAAGTGCTTCTCCTGGAGACTCTATTGTCCTACTGGGGGACTTCAATGCTCACATGGGCAATGACAATGTGACCTGAAGTGGTGTGATTGGGAAGACTGGTCTCTCTGATCTGAACTTGAGTGGTGTTCAGTTTTTGGACTTGACAAACCACAGTTTGTCGCATCACGAACACCATGTTTGAACACAAGAATGTCCATAAGTGCACATGGCACCAGCACACCCTAGGCCGCAGTTCAATGATTGACTTTGTAGTCGTGTCATCAGACTTGCGGCCATGTGTTTTGGACACACGGGTAAAGAGAGGAGCTGAGCTGTCTACTGATCACCACCTGGTGGTAAGTTGGATCAGGTGGTGGGGGAAGATGCCAGTCAGACCAGGCAAACCCAAACGTATAGTGAGGGTTTGCTGGGAACGTCTGGCAGAAGATGAGATTGATCTTCAACTCACACCTCCGTCAGAACTTTGACCAGATATCAGGGGAGGTGGGGGAAATTGACTCAAATGGGCCATGTTTCGCTCCTCCATTGTTGAAGTGGCTGACTGTAGCTGTGGCCGTAAGGTAGTTGGTGCCTGTCGGGGCAGTAATCCTCGAACCTGGTGAGAGACGCCGTCAAGCTGAAGAAGGAGTCCTACCGGGCATGGTTGGCCTGTGGGACACCAGAAGCAGCTGGCAGGTATCGACAGGCCAAGCGATCTGTGGCTTCAGTCGTCACCAAGGCAAAAACCCGGGTGTGGGAGGAGTTTGGTGAGGCCTTCGAAAGTGACTTTAAGTTGGCTCCGAAAAGATTCTGGCAAACTGTCAGGCGACTCAGAAGGGGAAAGCAGTATGCCACTAGCACTGTATATAATGGAGATGGTGTGCTGCTGACTCCGACTGAAGATGTCATTGGGTGGTGGAAGGAATACTTTGAGGACTTTCTCAATCCCACCGACACGTTCTCCAGTGAGGAGGCAGAGTCTGGAGACACGGGAATAGGATCGTCCATTACTGAGGCCAAAGTCATTAAGGTAGTTAAAAAGTTCCTTGGAGGCAGGGCTCCAGGGGTGGATGAGATCCGTCCGTAGTTCCTCGGGGCTCTGGATGTTGTGGGGCTGTCTTGGCTGACATGCCTTTTCAACATTGCGTGGACATCTGGGGCGGTGCCACTGGATTGGCAGACTGGGGTGGTGGTGCCTCTTTTTAAAAAAGGGGACCGGAGGGTGTGTTCCAACTACAGGGGAATCACACTCCTCAGCCTCCCTGGTAAGGTTATGCAGGGGTCCTGGAGAAGAGAGTCCAGCTTACAGTCGAACCTCGGATTCAGGGGGAGTAGCGCGGGTTCCGCCCTGGTCGTGGAACACTGGACCAACTCTTCACCCTCTCCAGGATTCTGATGGGCTCATGGGAGTTTGCCCAACCACTCCACATGTGCTTTGTGGATCTGGAGAAGGCATCGACTGTGTTCCCCGGGGTATTCTGTGGGAGGTGCTTCGGGAGTACGGGGTACATGGCTCTTTGATATGAGCCATTCAGGCCCTGTACAAACAAAGCTGGAGCTTGGTTCGCATGGCCGGCAGTAATTCAGACTCGTTCCCAGTGAGAGTTGGACTCCGTCAGGGCTGATTCTATTCATAATTTTTATGGATAGAATTTGGTGACCTCAAGGTCACATCGCTGCTGTTTGCAGATGATGTGGTCCTATTGGGGACATCAGGCCGTGAACTTCAGCTTTCGCTGGATCAGTTTGCAGCCGAGTGTGAAGCGGCCGGGATGAGAATAAGTACCTCTAAATCCGAGACTATGGTTCTCAGGCGGAAAAGGGTGGAGAGCCCTCTCTGGGTCTGGGATAAGCTCTAAACCTCAAGTGGAGGAGTTTAAGTATCTCGGGGTCTTGTTCACGAGTGATGGTACAAGGGAGCTGGAGATTGACAGGCGGATTGATGCTGGGTCAGCAGTGATGCGGGCTCTTTACTGGTCTGTTGTGGTAAAGAAAGAGCTGAGCCACAAGGCAAAACTCTCGATTTACCGGTCAATCGAATTGAATAAATTTGCTCCTCCATTATTTAGATTTTATCTTCTAGTTTTTTAAACTTTATCTTATTATCTTTAATGTTGTATAAATTATCATTTGCACCCCTATTAAGGCTTTGAAAGCCTCCCATCTTACTGATGCTGTCATTTCGTTTGTATTAAGTTCAAAATACATGTCTATCTGTGCCCCTATGAACTTCAAAAAATCAGGGTCCCTTAGCCATAATGTTCGAAAGTGCCATCTTGGAGAACCTCTACGAAAGCAAGGTGGTGCATATGTAAAAGTAACTGGAGCGTGGTCAGAAATAACTACACTATCATAGCAACTCTTTTTAATCTGGGGTTGAAGATGGGTTGACACTAAAAAATAGTCAATGTGGGAGAATGTCTGATGTGTACTTGAAAAACATGAGAACATGCTAGACTGAAAAAAAAATATTGTTTGAGTCAACAAGCCATACGAATAAAATTCCACCGCTTCTACTTCTTTACTTTTCTTCCACAGCTTTACTTTATGTAAATGAGTATATTCTCAGAAATATAATTTTTCTCTGAACTCAGATAAATACACTTAAATAATATTTTTAAGTTGTTTCAGCTCCTGGTTAAATTCAAGCTCATCCAACCCTCTAGTACATTATCTCGAGAAGAAGCCCGTCACATCTTCTGTGCGCATTTTCGTGCTAATTTCAGCTCGTTTGCAGCTCAAGGAGCTTCAGAGCTTCTTCTCAGGTCAGTTAATGCCATGTAAAATAAACTAATTCTCGTTTCAGTTAGACTTTTTGCTAATGACTACCACTTTTGAACGAAGTCGATTGTGTTCCTGCTGTTTTTATCGTGTTTTTGCTGCTAAGACAATGAATGCTAGTCAAGCAGCTAGTTAGCTATGCTAGCTATGTCTAGTTTAAACTGGTGAGCTAGTTGGTAGAAACATCAGCTAACAGGTTTTAATCACAATATATGACGACACAGACTTGTGTGTGGCTTGGTAATAATACATCTTTTCAATAATGCTTTAGTTTTACTGACATGAAGAGGCCTGTTAAATCATAATCTGCCCGCTTGGTGAACCGGTTGGATGTGGCTGAGCCGAGTTTGCTACCGCAGGCTTTCTTTCCGTCGGTGTGACTGTTTACAGAATAGTCCAGTATATGAAGCGCTGTAGTTAGCGGGCGTGTTGTGGGTTTGTTGTTGCTTTTGAAGCGCTTTATCTTGTCAAGATCTGTGGAGAAATTGCGGTCACCACGGCAAGCGTCGAGTTCATTTATGCTGTGTCCGAAACGTGAAGGTAGCTGCCTTTACCTCAACGCTGCCTAACGACCTTAGAAGCCAGCGGTGAGAGAGAGGCATTTGTGGCCAACTCGCATCTGAAATACATTCAGTGGGTAACAGTACAGCAGTTGAGGTGATATGAGCTGGAAACTACTGGGCATGTTCTGGTTCTTGAGCAACAGGGTTTGTATGATGTTATACCATTAGCAGCGTAGACAGTTGCAGGGAAAACTATGGTCACCTTGCAGTGTGTCACTTGCCTTCCTCTCTAGGTAATCAGTGTTGTTCCATTGATTCAGAGTGTTCTGATAGTAATTTGCTTTTTTAAAATTCTCTTCTTTTCTCCCTTTTGCTAAAAGAAAAAGATGTCTGAACCAGCAAAGCTGCATGTAATTCTGGGGGACCATGATATACGAAAGCTAGTCTTGTCTTCTGGGATACCTGATTCATGTCAAGACCTGGAAATGATCATCAGAGAGACATTTCAGCTTCAGGGAAACTTCAGTTTACACTACAAGGATGCTGATTTTGTTTAGTTTTTTTCCTTGACCACAGCAGCAGACCTTAAAGACAAGGACACTGTCGTAGTCCTTGTTGAGCCTTTATATATAACTTTAACCAAAAGTGTCCCATCAGAAAGTGTCTCCAGAAAATCAGATGCCTCTTCATGTTCATGTTTTTCTTCATCTGCTGACACAGTACTTCTGTCTTCTCCAGAGTCCCATAGGCGTTCACAACAGTGGCCATCACATTTTGAAATTCCAGAGTTTGCTTATGATACAGAGCTGATTCTTGAGTCTGCCAATGCTGCATTCAAAAAGGATGGCACATTTTTTAATCAATCCGAGCATCAAGTCTGATATTCTTGAAAAACTGGCTCAAAAGATCTGCCAGTATTGTGCAGATCCAACCAGTCAGCAGATATGCAGTGTTGCTGAGGTATTGGTCCAAAAGCATCTGTGCTTGAAGGAACCAGGTTCATTCTCTTGGTTAAATACAAGATGGGAAATTACAGGTCAAAGTTGAGAAGTCTAGGATGCCCAAAGCATGTTGTGAACTAAGATGACCGCACCAAAAACTCAAAAAGCCATGTAAAGCAGAGGTTAATTACCTTCCCCCACACCCCACTAGAGAATCTAGAGAAAGTCTCAAAAGGAGAGGGAAGATCTTCTGACTGAGGTCAAGAAAAAAGACAGTTGGAAGATCATTAATGAGAAGATGTCAAGAACATTTTCCAATCAAAGACAGGAGATTGTGAAAGAAAGCCCAGCCATAGAGGATCTTCTTCATAGATGGCCTGCTTTATTTGAAGCTACTCAGGTATCTGCTGAAGTGTGTGTGTGTGTGTGTGTTGACTATTGAAACATCAAATTTTTGCGAAATGTTACTTTTTTCTAGATAAAGGAAGAATTCAAGCAAAAAAACAACAGTTCAGCTGGAAACAACGTTCATGGCAAATTTTGGCAAGTACACGGGCAGACTCTTGTCTTCCGTGCACCTTCCTTGTCTTTCGTTCCGTACCAAAGGAGGTGCTGCTGGTCGGAAGATGGGTAACCTTCTAGATGTTTTGAAACAGGTGTGTGCGTATTTGATTTGATCCAGGGAGTTCAATGTTATTAAACAGACAGGTGTTACAACTTTGATATAATAGCCAAACTGAAAGCAGGATGCATTGCTTGCTTTGCACAGATGGATTAAGGGGAAAAAAATGAATTGTTAAATTTGGACAAAAGAGACTTGGGCACCATTAGTTTTGTGCAGTTGCTCTTGGTTAATGAGGAATATACAACAAAATACTAAACATGACTGCTTTTAATGTACCTTTCATTGGCACGCTCCAATTATTATGGTGCCTTGAAATGAGGGCAATTGTGTAAAAGTGGTGGTGTTTCAACATGGTGAAATTAAAATGTATTCAAATACCCTTAATTTAAAGTCTGGAATGTGTACTTTAAATTTTTGAAATGTTAAACTGTGGAGCACAGGGACATATCAAGGGAAAGTGTGTCTTTGTCCCAAGCATGGAGAACACTGTAAGTCGAAGTGCATAAATCTTTGCACAAAATTGTTCATAGTGTCAGTTCAACACTTTGATTTAGGAAGGTGAGTGAGGCAGATGCAGGTATTATACACAAGTGTGGCATTTAAACAAGTCAAACTCGCAGCTATTCAGAATCAGGTTTATTCAAGAATATTTTGTAGGAAAGAGAGAAGCAAATAAATCAGAAGAGCCTCCCTTTTGCAGATCAGGTCTCTTCATCCAGTGTACATTGTGTTCTGCCCCTGAAAGTGTGTCTCCTTGCCAACATTCTTCTTGATCATTTAACAATGAAAATCTTGTCTTTGTTCAGCGTGATAATTTCAATGTCTACTGTTCACTAAAGCAAAATCAGTGAATCAGGGCTGAGTTTCCTGAAAGCATCTTAGTGCTATGATCATCTTAACTAGTAGATGTGATTCTAGCTCAACCATTTAAAATACCATCTTTAGAGCTAAGATGCTTTTGAGAAACTGGGCCCTGTGCAGTGTTTATCATAATACTTGCACACTAAACCTGTAAATTTGTGCATTTATAATTACATTATGAACAAGATTTTATCTTTCATTACATTTTCTCGCATCAGTGTTTTTGTTTTATTGCTGCCCTCACCCGTCTCAAGTTCTAAATATTTTCTTTCGTTTCATAGGATGAGACTGCTGAAAAGTGCAGAGAGGTAGTGATGAACGGAGAAGATCTCATTAAAGATTACCGTGTGAGTAACACAATTTCATAACAAATTCATACTTTTAAATTGTCTTCAGGAAGTTAACATGAAAGTATTGCAGATAACAATATGTCAGTTACTTCCAATTAGTAAATGTATACTTTGGTATTGTACTTCCTCTTTTTCATAATAATAATTCTGTTATGTGGCACCTTTTTTCACGCATGCTGGTAGAATTGTGCTGTATTGAAACATATCCTCCATTTGGCATGCAGACTCATTCACATGAGCTGTGTGGCTGTATGAACACGGGTATGTTAGGAAGTAATGTGATGGTGTGTAAAGCTGTGATATGAAGGCCACATTATAAATGTAACTGGTGGGTTTTACAGCTTAATATTAAGCAAATTTTAGCATTAATTTCTAAAACCCTTCATTTTGAAGTGAGCATTGAAAAGTTATTTGTGTATTTCAGCTTTTACTTACAGATGTCTAAGCGCGGCATTTAAATATGTGCTTTTTTATTTAAGGGCGCTCCGATTGATGAAATGAAAGCTGAACTTGCACAGAAGACAATGAAGATTTTCACCAAAGGTGGTTCTACGGAGGATGATTCCTATAACACGCTGGGATTGTGCTGGAAGGCAGAGAAGATCTGGTTGGTCTGTCAAGCATAGCAATGGCATGTGCCTTGCTGCTTGGACTAATCTATGCTGTGAACATTAGCTACCCCAAACAACTCGGATACACATTTGAATTTTTTCAGAAGATGCTGTTAGAACTTGACAGTGGGAGGCTTTCACCAAAGGTGCACTCACTGAAATCAAAGTTACTGAGTGAAACAAAGTTGTAGATCTCAAAATCTCCAAAGGTGTGCAGGTTGCCAAGTTAAAACTAAGCAGCAGGTTCCCAGGAACTCGTTATGTGTTACGTTTTTGTGCAATTTGCTGCTGTTTTTGGTTAATGGTGTGTTGTTGGCTGTGTTTTAATATCAGTGAAATGTTGCTCCTATCATTGCCACTAGTTTGTCTAGTTTCTGTTTCTATGCACTTCAGAGTTCATCACAAATGATTGAAGACTGTGGTCATTGTTTTGTCTTTTTCCCTCCCCGACTTGAACACACATTCTTGGACTGAGATTCTACACGTATCAGTCACTTCATTAAACCACCTCCTTGTTACTACACTGTCCTTTTTATCAGCTCCTCTTATCATATAGGAGCACTTTGTAGTTCTACAAAGACTGTACAGACTCTAGTTCATCTGTTTCTCTGTATACTTTGTTACCCTGTTCTTCAATGGTCAGGACCCCACAGGACCACCACAGAGCAGGTATTATTTGGATGGAGGATCATTCTCAGTACCGCAGTGACACTGACGTGGTGGAGGTGTATTGGTGTGTGTTGTGCTGGTACAAGTTAATCAGATAAAGCAGTGCTGCTGGAGTTTTTAAACACTGTGTCCACTCACTGTCCACTCTAGACACTCCTACCTTGTCGTTGTAAAGTCAGAGATGATCGCTCATCTGCTGCTGCACAGTTTGTGTTGGTCATCCTCTAGTCCCAGGTCACAGGACACTGTTGGCTGGTTCTCAGTCCAGCAGCGACACTGAAGTCATTAAAAACTCCAGCAGCACTGCTGTGTCTGATCCACTCATATGAGCACAACACACTGCAGTGCTGAGAATGATCCACCACCCAAATAATTCCTGCTCTGGGGGGTCTTGACCATTGAAGAGCAGCGTAACAAAGTATCAGAGAAACAGATGGACTACAGTCTGTAACTGCAGAACTACAAAGTGCTCCTAAATGGTCAGCGGAGCTGATAAAGTGGGTAGTGAGTATAGAAACCAGGAGGTGGTGTTTACTCTTTCAAATGCATGTTGCTAATTTAAAACTAAGCAGCAGGTTTCAGGGCCTATTTGGGGGACTGTTGCAAGTGTTTATACAGTTTGCACTGATCATTTGAATCTGTACAGAAGACAGTGAGTAGCAGTTATTTGTTCATTGTTTTAAACAAAGTAGTTTTATTGCCTCTTTTCTCCATTTGGTTAATTTTACTATTGTATGCAGCACCAATGATTTTGTTCTGTTTTAAATCACTAGTTGCAGGTGAAAAAACAAGAATGCTAAAACAAGATCAGAACTTACAAGATAAGTTCCTAAAATATTTTGAAACCTCTGAAGTTTTAGTGCAATTCATAATTTTGCGGAATGGCATGTTTAAACATCTGGAATAAGTTCTTTTAATGTGTTAAACATTTAACATAATATCAAAATATGTAAAAAATGCAGTTAAAAAGATTGCATTATGAAAGATTGTGTGCATATAAAATTCTAAAATGTATTTTTTTTCTGTATTGATTTGGGATATATGGATGTATGGAATATATTGAATAAATGCAAGTTACAATTCTATGTTTTGTGCATTGTTCTGTGTTTACATTGACTTAAATTCATTCCATGAAGTAAGTTCAACTCATTTTTTTTTTACTTGCAGTAACTTGATTTCTTTGAGTTGGCCTGATATAATATTTTAAGTTGAATTAAGCTAATACAGTTAAGCAAATGCTAGCTAGCCTAGAGCTACCGAATATTATAGATGAGGCGCAGTCTGTGGTGTCTTTCCCTCTTTTTGTCGTTCGTGCTTCTGATAATTCTCATAATATGTAATATTCCAGCTTTAAATTCAGATTGTGGGGATTTTATGACTAAACAAATGTGGCTGAACAAGCGCGGCTGGCTCAGCCTAAAATTGAGCTTAAATGTTTAAAGCATTTTAGCCCTTCTGTTTATTTAGGTTATTAACTTACAGTAGTAATTCAGACTGTTGCATAACAATGAGAATACTGCTACTAGTAATACTAATAATGTGGAATAGTGCAGCTGTAGTTGAGTATTTGATTCAGAGTGACACAGAACAAGAAGGATAAGGGTAACAGTAGTGTTAATAAAATGCAGCCTAATACGATATAGATGTGAATATTTTGATCAGTTTTAACTAATGTTAACTAGACTACCTTGTGTCTGTGAGATAATGGTACATTACAAGTCGAAGTAAGTGAAGGCTGGGCACTCTGTTTGGTGATTTATTTATTTATTTTTCCCTCAAATTTGAATATAAAGCGAACACAGATGGAGTCTAATCATACCTGACGTTAGTATATATCTTCTCCTTTCTTTAAAGGGTATATAAAACCTCAACTCCAGTCTATGTTAAAGCTGTTTAAAGACACAGTGAGCTGCAGTTTCCCATTCACTTCTATTCAAACTGAGCTGAGTGTTTTCCCCACGGCGTGGCCACGGCCTAAATGCACTCTGTCGCTATACTTGAACTTTAAGTGATTACTTTAAATGCTTGAAAAAAAAAATATATAGAATTACAATGATCTTATAATGACCTGTCAAAGTACCCCTGGACAACTGAAATGGTAGTGTGCTATGATCAGATCACAAAACAATCAATGAGAATGCTCTTAGTGCCATTCAGAATGAATTGGGTTAATGGGTTTTTACTAGTGATGTCAATCGATTAAAAAACAAATCAGATTAATCACAGCAGATGTCTGTTATTAATTGCAATTAATCACACTTTTTCTTCTCCTTAAAACTAAGCTTTTAATATTGGGTATTTAAATGTAATGAGTGGTATCAAAGTTAGAATAATTTATATATATATCATTTTTAATGCTGGTATTTCCGTGTATGCTTGGGAGGGAGACAGTAATAGTGTAGTGTGGTTTAGGACTGGCAGACTAGATCCTTTTTTACTGTATTGAGTTACAGTTAACTCAACAGTAATGTGCTGAGGTACTGAGTTTTTTTTCAGCTTAAATAAAAGTAATCTACTTTCTGAACTCGACAGTAAGCAGTGCTATGTTTATATTGTCAGCAAGCTCTGTAAAGTTTGTCAGATTTTAATCTGTGATAAAAAAAACACGTTAAAATATCAAGATTACCTGCTTGAGTAACTGCTTTAACTTTCATAGCCCTAGTTTTTACACAAGAAATTAAAAAATTACAAACCTGCTACTGTCCCAGTTTCGTTTTCAAAGAAGATCAATGAACGATGGATCTATGTAATTTTTTTATTAACAGGAGCATTTCTATGATGGCGAAAAGGGCACAGGATATTTAGCATGGCGCCTGAAGACGATGTCCAGGAATAAATCTCAACGACCAGTTAAGGCAACCACAGTGCCACAAGCACAAGGACCAAATCGCAGAAGATCAGGAGCATCAGTGCCTGAGCAGCTTGATGGAGATGCCTGCCAGGAAGCTATATCATTTCTTCTTCATTGTCATGATGAACCAAGTGTGTTTAAGAAGATGAAGATGACCTTTGAACATCGCTAGAACCTAGTGCATGACCTCACAGAGAACCACAGATGTCCTCAAAACATTCCCACGTTTATTAGATGTCAAAGGACTAGTGAGTTGTGCATTGGCTTTTAAAGTCCAGTCTTTGATTTGGTTTGGCTGTTTACAGTGCATTGACCACTGATACATTTGTATGTGTATTTGATCAACAGCTGAATCAAGACTTTGTGCTGCTGTTTGGTGAGGAAACATCCTCCAGGTTACTTGAAATGTGAGACACGACCTTCAAGCCGAAGGTTGTCGAAGAGTCCAAACACCTGACTAAGTCAACCGAGCTGCACCGACTTCTAAACGCTGCTGAGAAACATGCAGAGGATGATGACACCAGTAAGTAAGACAGTCTTGGTATCTAGTCAGTTGGCTAGTGTTTTGTCTTTTGCGTATTCCAAATGCATATTAATGATGGTGAGTTAATGTTTGTGTCTCCAACCCCCCACCCACTGCTTATTAGACTGGGACAGTGACATGGCTTCTTTGCTGCTTCTTCTCCATCTCTTGCCACCGACAGCAGGACGAAAGAGAATCAACATTAGTGCCAGTGATGCAGAGGACAAAATGGTGCACTTTCACAAGGTCTATATGTCTCATCTGCTAAAATCTCATTGGGCCAAATCTCATTCATAGCAGTTGAAAACTTGCTGTCGGTTCCTCCCACTGTTCTCCTTGACAGTTAAGATTCTAACAAGTGTTTTACTGAGCAGGTCGACTGTGTTTTATTAAAGGAGAACTTCAGTGTGAAAAGGACTTTGGGTGTAGTGAGACATAATTACGAGTACTAACCTTTGTTGAATAGCACACCTCATTTAGAACGGGCGCTATAGGGCATATTTTTGCCCCTGCAGAGAAATAGTTGTTTCCACCGCTGACAAGCTCAAAGTATCTCCACACTTCTTTGGTAGAATTAGTAGAAAAATATGCCCTGTAGCGCCCATTCTAAAGCCTGTTTGTAGAAACTGAAAAAGATGCTGGATTTCGGGATGTGGGGGGCGAGCAGAGGTGTGCTATTCAGCAAAGGTTGGTACTCTTAATTATGTTTCACTACACCCCAAATCCATTTCACACCGGAGTTCTCCTTTAAGCAGCAAACCCAGAGTGTGGGTAATTAGCTGAACTAACATTAAGGTGTTCATGTTCTGTTTTTTAGTCATGCTGCAGCATTGATGAACATCTGCGAGGAACAGAGGGTAAACAACCTTACATCCTTGCTGTCGGCCGGGCTCAGAAGAGAATCCACACGTTCTACATCGTTGTGGACAAGCAGCTAATCCCTTGCCAAGCCACCAGATCCTTGGGTGCCTTTGATGAGCTGTTCAAGTCTCACTACGTGTTCAGTCTTTCTTATGATGAGTTCCTGGTCCATTTCTACACATTTGTGCAGACAACAGTCTACAGCACTGACATTACAACAACAGATGGGTCTCCAAGAGTTCGTGAGTTTCGGGCAAAGCTTTTCAACTAGGTTAAATGTTTAAATGTTTAGATGTGATCAAAGCAGACAGTCTTGTATATTATAAGCCCTTCAATTTACAAAGAGCCTGTGGTGAAGATGAAAGCCTATATATTGTACCCATGTTTTCTTTGTAACTGTGCTCATGTTTCAGTTGTTCCCAATCTACATGGTGCTTGGGAGGTTTTTCTTTTGAATAAAGAGTTCAAAATTATTTGTTTTTTGTATTCATTTATTTTTTTACTATTGAGCTTTGTGAATCAACAAATTCTAATCTTATGTAAACAGATGGTAAAGAGATGTGTTGCATGCTAGTGTTAGTACTGATGTTCTGTGGCCTTGCAGATGAGTAGATTTCAGAATTTCGTGAAAACATTTAAGATGGGACTGTACAGCTTTTAATATAGTGGTAAATTCACATGTTGTAAAACTACAATAACACAAAGGTAAGAACTTAGTTTAGTGTCAGAAATACACACTTGAGTGTCATAAAGCAACACTGTGTCAGAAATGAACACTCAGTGAAAAAGAATAACACAATTTAGTGTTAAAAATACACATTTGAGTGTCAGAACAACACTGTAAGTGTCAGAAATTAACACTATAAAAGGGGTTAAATTTTAACACTATTCAAAGTGTAACTTTAACTCGGAACAGGTGAGAACTATATAAACACCGCAATAGTGTTAATTTGAACACTATGGGAGTTAAATGAACACTGGCGATTTTGCTGTGAAGATTACAGACTAAATAAAGCCGCGCAGTGAAAAACAGACTAAACACTTCTCTAAAAGTGCGCAGGCAGCAATAAATGATCGCTTGTCTTGCAGGAAACACGAGCTAAAATGGAACTTTACAAACAACGTTAAGCTTCAAACAGAACACTGCAGTTATAAACACGCTCAGCTAAATGTGCGCACCTTTTATCACGATCACTTAAGTCTTAAGTAGTGGCTCAGAAGTTTGTGAACCAATGAAGTAACATCAGTAATTATGTAATGATGACGTCAACCTTAAGTGCAACTTTACATCAGCAGATATTTAACATACAACAGCGCAATAACACAGTATTAATGTTCTATGACTTTATACAGCATCCAACTGTCATCAATGATCAGAATAATGCCCCAGAAATAGAGGCTACAGAGTCACAGCACTGCCTCTAGTCAGCACAGCCTTATTTAGCTTGTTATGCAGATTTGGGGTGAAATGATCAGATCAAACTGTTCAAAAGGCCACTTTATACACTGTCAGCACAAAAGAGTCTCTAATTGAATTGCAGGCTGTTTTAAGACCAACTGTTCTTCAACTCGACCAGGATCCTGAAATGTGGTGCAGAACATCATTGAAACGTCGCTGAATTTTAAAAGAGATGTTGACAAATAGCCGCTCCTGTTTCATGTGATTAAGCGTCGTTCAAAAGCCCATTGCTCTTCAATCAAAGTAGAAGCTGATTGAAAAGTTCCATATATTTCCAGAATGGACAGCCTACTTTGACTATCCCAAGACTTTGTTCTCCAAACCAGGAATATTATGGGGAGAGCTTTGCACCATCCTTTGGCACGAGGAACGTCCAGATTCATAGCAGCATCTCCCCCCATTGTGGTGAGCCATATTCAGTGCACAGGTTACTCCAAGCATTACTGCAGTCTGGTGCTACTGAACTGATGTTTCCTACAATAACAGCGTCAGTGTCTTCATATTCTCCAAGAGCTCCACCCTCTTCTGATGACGTAAATGCCCATTTCAGTGCTGCGCTGGTCTCTCAATACGAACTCACCATGAATGTCCTACAAATGAGATCTTGTATTAATACTAAACTCCACTGAACTCTTGCTCCATAAAGATGAAGTTCAGCTTCTCATTTGAGCTCTTCTAAATACTTCCAGGCACCTCCGACAGTTTTCAAATATCAAATTCTTATTTTATGATGAATGTAAATATTCATCATATTGTGCATATTGTGGCAGAGGGAGTTTTTTCTGGATCAGATCATTTGTGGCACATGAACAGCAGACAGTCTGACTGTCATCATCATCTCATGAATGAAGAGCTGCTGAGGCTCATCCATGTGACAGAAACAGATTCATCTTTAAACAATAAAGACATCAAACTGACGAAGGTGAATCCCGTCTACATGAAGAACAAACTGCCATCAGTGCATCCAAAGATGTGCAGAACTAAAAGAAAGATGTTCTGGGTGTGAATCGCTGAACAGCTGACTAGAACTTCCACAGCACGAAGCTCACAGTCCAGTAAAAAACGCTTCTGCAGTGTTTCTATTGGACAGATCCTGACTTCTCAGTACAAACATCTTCCTGAAGGACTTTTCCACACGTCTGTTCCACACGGTCCACAGTGCCGTGTTGTTTCCTCATCAGGAACAGCATCTGGGATCATTCCAAAGCAGTCTGCATGGAGCCAACTTTCCCAAGTTCCCCATTCTCTATAATTAGCCCAACAGAAGAAAGTGTGTGAGGACAGTACCACCAAATTTGAAACTCTAACAGTTTAAAGTTTGAGCGTCAGAACCATTTTCAGAAAATGTCTTAAAAACATGAATCAGTAAAACAAAGCAGTGACCACACCAGAAACAACTGTCCAGATCTGTAAGTCATGTGGAGGAAACACAAGAACAATTTATTTCTAGAAACAATTCATTAAAATTCAGCCGAGGCTCATTTTATTAAACTAAAGTTTGTAGTGAGTTTGTCCTCAATGATGTGAAGCCTGGAGCCAATTCAGCACGTAATAATAATAATGATAATAATAATAATAATAATAATAATAATAATAATAATAAATGTGGGAAACAGTGATTATTAATGTCATTACGAAAAAACTGTAATTTTGTTTAGTGAACCAGAAACAATTTACTAACAGACCAATCACAGCTCAGCACGTCATTACTTGCGAAAGGCTTTTTATCTTGTTTTAAATCTATTATTATTATTATTATTATTATTTATTGTTATTATTTGATATATATTAATTATATTATTTAATTTCAGTTAATATATGTTTATTTTTTCAATAATAAATCAATTTGATTTATTTTAATGTAAAAATAATAATCATGGTCATCATAATAAATAATGTGCATTATTTAAAATAATGGTTATAATTATTCTTAGAATTGTAAAATGAATTAATGATTAAATAATTCATTAGTAATTATTCTAATATATTTATTTATTTACATTATACATTTATATTATACATTTGTTCGTTAATATGTATTTTATACTATTATGTTTATGTAATTTTTTTTGGATTAATAAAAAAATAAAAGTTAATATTTTTTGTTTATTTTCAATTTAATTATTCAATAATATAAAAATGTAACTTGATTTTTGCTTTATTTTAATGTTAAAACAATAACAATAATCATAATAAAAATACATTTATTTACATTATTGATCATTTTAATAGCTGCAAAATAAAAACGGACTAAATAATAATTAAGTGTTAATTTATTAATAAGTATTTATTGAAGAATATAAGAGGAATGTTGGTGGCCCTTTCAGTAGAGCTGCCAATAATCAAGCCTGGGTTTGTCTAGTTTAATTGATCCCAGTTAGTATCTAAATGTGGTTAACTGGTTGATTGAGGAACACAGGGCCAGTTGGTTTTGGAGAACTTTTTATTATTTTGTCTTAAATTACATTTTGTTTGAAATGTGAATCAATTAATTTTGACAAATATACAAAATAAAAGACATTATGAGGCAAATACGTCTTCATGGCTCTGTAAACTGCCTGCCGAACTTCTGACCACAAAGTTTTGAAGATTTTCAGTAAAGTTTGATTTTCAGTGTTGCTGTTTAAACAAAGTGAATGAATCCTGTAAATGGAGAGAACAGAGACAGAGACGATCCTCTCAGTGAAGGACTGACTGAATTAAGGTCACTCCACCTTGATCGGTCAGCTCTAAGGAGCTGCTCGGACAGTTTCAGTATCCATCCAGCTCCATAAACATCTGGGAAGTTCTGCAAGAGGCATGACAGAACAAACAGGAGGAAGCTGTAGAAAAAGAGTCTTTTGGTATGAAGGTTGTGTTTGCAGTAAGGATTTATTTTAAACAACATGTAGATTTGATTCGTCTTTAGTTTTTGTCATGAATCTCTTCGTGACGTCGTTTTAATCAAAATAAAATGTGATGTTTTTATTAATCAAAACCAAAAAAGACACATGATGTTTTTAAGGCTTTTAGGTGTCCTGAGATTTTTGAGGCTTTTCCTCCTCAAAGGAATTTTGTTCAGATGAATTTTCAGGGATTCTGTCAACAGCAGTAATTACTGCCACCTGGTGGACATTCGGACTGAGGTCAGCGTTTTCTCACAAGAGTCAAAATGGAGCAAAGATCACACTGATGGTGCTTTTCCACTTCATGATACGACTCAGCTCAGCTCTGCTTTTGGTACCAGCTACATCCTTTTCCCCTGCAGGTACAGCTCCCCATCAATGTAGCTGGTTGTCATAGCAACACCACATGCACCTCCCATGATGTTAAGGAGGAGAAACTTGAGAAAGTAAAACATTCAGGTCTGCCAGTTTTTGAGCTACACAGACATTCTGCCTTTTTGTTTAAGGACTCTGTGAAAAGACTTTGTGAGGTTTGTGTCCAAAGTCTTATGAGCTTATCCAAACATAATATTGGAGTGAAAAGCTGGTGGTTCTATGCTGCTTCTCCATCCTGCTTAAAACATTTTGCTCTGGTTGGAAAGTCGATGTTTGTTTGTTCTTGGAAGGTTTTAATCTCACCAACTTTAACATGAAATCAGATATTTGGAGTTTAACTTTAGGCTCTGACTATAATGAGCCCAGACTGTTATGTAGACTAAATTATCCAGAGCCTGACAAAGCCGGGATTTACTATGATCACCTTAACCTGTTACCATGGAAACCATATTGTCTATAGCTGAGTGTTGCAGTGATGACCTCAGGCTGTTACCAAGTACACTGAACCACCTTAGGCTAACACAGCTGACCTTTTCTGTGATGACCTCAGGCTTTCACCATGAAGACCACACCACCCCTTGGTTAAAATAACTGGGCTTTGATATGATCATTTCAGGATGATTTCATGTCCACAGACTTTTATTATTGAAGTGTAGTGAAGAAAAACAATGTATAAAATGATTTAAAGGCATTACATAAAGTACATATCAAACTCAAACTGAATACAGAATAACTGACCATGAGGAGGAAAACTACAACCACGTATACTATGTATCTGCTTAAACAGTGCAGATCAGAAAGTCTTGATTTCTAGAGTGAGTTGATGAATGTCTGTCAACGTTTCCACTGGTCTGAGAGGGTTGATGTTGAGCCCAGGTGCTTTGGGAGGAGGAGAAGCATCTTGTGTCCTGCTAAACAATGTGGGGTCGTCCTCAAGTGTCAGGAGTTTGACAGACGTACTGTCCAAGCTGCAGCCACTGTTATACAGGAAAACAACTGACCAAACTTGACCACCAAGACTGGTTCTATGAGACGTCGTCCTCTGCTCATAAGCCCTGAGTGTGAGAGGCTCCTACCAGTTAATGTGTGGATCGTCTTCAGATGCTGTAAAACACAGAATAAGACAGAAAGTCAGACATGAAGACACTTTTTACAGCCAGTCAGACTCAACATGCAAACTTTGTACAAGGAATCAAAACACAAGACAGAACAATGAGACCCTCACAAAGCCATTAAACATCTCTCTCTCTCTCTCTGTCTCTTTCTCTCTCTCTCTCTGTCACTCGCTTGCTCTCTCGCTCTCTCAAAACTCTCTTTCTCTGTTTCTCCTCCTGGTGCAGGAGGAGGCTGGTGAACAAAGTCTGAGCTCCACATTATTCCAGATCAACTTCCACTGGGTGAAGGTCTGGATGGACTATGAACCTGGATCCATATCACTGAAACTTCCTTAAACCCTAAATTAAGATCTGACCTGTTCAAGTCAGGATTTTGAACAAGTTCATATTACAGAATGTTGCTACTTCCTCTAGTAAGTGAAGGAAGATCTCCTCACAGCAACCCTGCAGTCAGAACGGTGCTGGCAGTATATCAGTCAGAATTACTGGGCTGATATTAAATCTATTTAATCTGTCCATCTTCACATTCGAGCACATCACTGCCACTTTAACTCTTCAGTCCTTCCAATCTTCAGATCAATGAGTTACAGCTGCTCCCAACAAAAGGTCCCCAAAGGAGTCACTGACATTATGTTACTCTTCAATATATCAAACACCACCAGCCCACGAATACAGTACTGTGCAAAAGTCAGAGACCACCTTATTTACATAATATCCAGTCAAAACAGCCAATAAGCACAAGTTATTCACTTTTCAGGAGAATTTTATGAGATTAGATAAACGATAATGTACTTGAATAAGGAGGAGAAATTTAATGTAAAACAGGTTAAAAAAAAATCAGATCAAGATCAGGACTCTTAAGGTCAGGGTTCTGTTGGAATCAGGTATGGATCAGCTTTTCTGTGAGCTGCATGTAAACAACAAATGCAAAGCAGGTCATTAACTTACTGTAGTTTCTCCAGTTTATAGTGAGGATCTTCTAGTAGAGCAGAAAGCATCTTCACTCCTGACTCTCCTGGTTTATTGCAGTTCAGATCCAGCTCTCTCAAGTGTGAAGGATTTAATGTCAAAGCTTTAACCAGAGCTTTACAGCCTTTCTCTGTAATACTGCAGCTCCATAATCTGTAGAGAGATGGAGAAAAACGTCCTCATATTTACGGTTCTGCACACAACTACATAAACAATCTATACAAACACCAACATCTCACACAAGCAATTAAGAAGAAGAAAAAACCGCATAATTAAATTCATTCTGTATGATCCTCTCATATAAACAAACACACATCAAAGAAGAAAAGACAAGACAGAAATGTAGAACATGATATTTTGTGGGGGAGATTTTTTTGTTAGAGAGACATGAAGTGAGAGATGAAGTGTTTATGTACAAATGTAACTTCTCACTTTATTATTATAAACAGAAAATAACGTACAGTAAAGAACCTCCCCTTTGGGGTGACATGGTACTTTGTCAGGCGCATCGCCAACATCATATTAAATAAACTCAATGAAATAAACTCAGTCTTTATTCATCAAAGCTGTGTTTGGTCTGATCTGATCACTAAATGAACTCGTGCTAATTTCATACAGTGTTTTTTATTGATCAGTTTCAAACTCACATCTTGTAAAAAAGCTGCTTGTATTCTTACCCTGAGCTTTGGTTGACTTTAGCCTGATAGGGGTCCACAAAGTCTGTTCTTACAAACCCCATAAAGGACGGGGCGGCACAGAATAGCGCCCTCAACTGATCTCAGCACGCAAACGACTCTTTCCCACCGCTGATGCGGCTTTTACTGATCTATTTACTAGTGCAGACCTTCCCCAAACCCCCACATCCTTCCTCCAATGACGCCAATACACACAGACACACACACACACAGATACAATATATACAAAGTGCTCGCTGCACGGAAATCAACAGACAGATTCAACCCTCCCGTCCGCAGCTCTCCATGAGCGAGAGGTCAATGGCGGAGAGGTCATGTGCTGAAAGACACGCGGAGACCCGGCGCTCTCAAGCTCCACGTACAGCTGCTCACCACTCGTCGGTTTGGCTAGCGGTTGAGTCCTGGGTGACACCTTCCTTCCTTCTGTCTTTCCGTGAAAAAATAAACCCACCAACAGCAAAAGTCCAGATCCAAACAGATCCGAGGCGAAACTGGCCGCGCTCAATCACCAGGCCCGAGCTCTCTCTCCCGCCATCTTCCTCACGCTTGTTCTGGATTCTCCTCTCCGATTGGTAGACTGGCCCATCTCGCCCCGCCCACAGGCTACGTGGTTTCACCAATGACAATCGGAATTGGCCGCTTTTCCTCCAGCAATCCATTATGAAAGTCACAGGTACAGTAAAATATACTAAACGCGCTTTCAGTCTGATAAATGACTCGCTATTAACTCCCCAACACTATTATCAATATCATCTACAACACTAATAACAGGAATAAACATAGAAAATATCAATATTACTAATAAGCTGTTCACATGGCAACTCAGTATAAAACTGGATGAACTCGTTTTATATGAACACGGACATAAACAAACACAGCAACTGTTCAATTTACAGACATTTTACACTTTTATGTTCTATACGACTGACACACCCACAAAACTATACAATACAAAACTAGAGCAGAAGCTGCAATAATACAGCATTTAATACTGTTATTACAGTAAAAACACACAAAACACTGTTTAACATTAGGAGAGGAAGAGAATGTTTTAGAGAGAGAGAGAGAGAGAGAGAGAGAGAGAGACAGAGAGAGAGACAGAGACAGAGAGAGATAGAGACAGAGAGAGAGATAGACAGAGAGAGAGAGAGACAGAGAGAGAGAGAGACAGAGAGAAAAAAAAGAGAGAGACAGACAGATTGCGAGCCAGAGAGAGAGAGATAGAGAGACAAAGAGACAGAGAGATAGAGAAAGAGAGAGAAAACGTCTATTTTATTATTATTTTAACATTTTACTCGTATTTTAACTGACTTTGACAATAAAAGCTAAAGCTAAGCTAAAGGCTAAAGCTAAAGCGTCAGTTGACCGCTGACTTTTGAAAAGTCTCCCCAACATTCTGAGGCAGCTACATGCAAATGAGCTCTCAGAATGAGCCAATCAGAAGGAGCAACTCCACAAGCCCTCCATCTGAGACCTCGACATCACACCCCTCACTATCCAGAACAGCCAGATAGGCAGATGAGGCACCGTAACAACCCCAGCCTCCCGCCAGCACCAGCACCTATGACAGGAACACACCCTGCACCACTGCCCCAGGGCCCTGCTCCACCTCCGCATCAACTCCAGACCAGGCCAGGAGCACTGACCTACGCTCAGACTGTCAGCAGACCAGCAAACTCTAATAACTCTGAGCTCAGAGACACACAGCAGATGCTCAGCCAAATCTGCACTAGTCTAATGGGACAGGGTCTGTGGTAAGAGTCACATTACCATAAAGGTAAAGGACATTAAAAAAAGTATATAACTCAATTTAAGTTCAGTGGTTAAGACGTCAAATTCTACTTTCAAAGTATTATTTATTATTTCATTATTTTCTCATTTCAAAATAAATGAATAGTAACACACTTCAGCTTGAACAGAATGACATCTTTTCACATTTCTGTATGGAATATTTAAGGTTTAAACTCTTCATTTGGTTTAAAAAGTAGAAACCCTGATTTTTTAAAGGAAGTAAGAAATGTTGATATATTACTTTTGCAGGAAACATGGTGTAGAGGAGAGGAACCCACTGGTTGTCCCCCAGGCTACAGGGAGTTAGTGGTCCCCTCCACCAAGTCAAAAGGAGTGACTCAGGGTAGAAACTCAGGGGGGATGCTCACATGGTTTAAATCAGAACTCACCAATTCTATTGAAACAATAAAACAAGGACAAACTAATCTGTGGTTAAAAATTAGTAAGCAATTAATCCCAACACCTCAAAATCTATTCCTTTGTGCAATATTAGAATCCCCCTATTTCAATGAAGAAACCTTCCCAAATCTAGAAACTGAAATCAGCCATTTCCAAAAACCACGTAAAAGGCCATGTAATTATCTGTGGGGACCTAAACGCAAGAACAGGAGACCAACCAGACTTTATCAGCACTCAAGGTGATCACTTTATAACAGGAGAAAGTTTTATATTTCCCTCTTACTCCCCCAAGAGAAAACTGCGACAAGTCAATAAACGCACATGTGAAGAACCCACTGCAGCTCTGTTGAAGCCCTGGGTCTGTACATTGTAAACAGACGGCTGCGAGGGAACTCCTCTGGTCAGCTCACCTACATCTCAGCTCTAGGCAGCAGTATGGTGGACTACACTATAACAGATCTGGACCTGACTTTCCTGAGAGCCTTCACAGTCAAGCCATTAACACCCCTCTCTGACCACAGCCAAATCACTATATACCTGAAAAGAACAGCTACAAATGATAATTGGCAAAAACCCAGCCCAATGTACAAACTCAGACCACCCCTCAGGTGGGCTCAGGACAGCACTGAAAAATATCTCCACGCTATCAACAGTCAAGAAGTCCAGACCCGTCTTGACTCCTTCCTGTCAAACATCTACTCCGAAATAAAGAGAGTCGAGGTGGTTCTGGAAAACCTCAACAAAATCTTTGCTCATGCAACACAAATTTAAAATCTGACTGTTAAGAAAAACAAATCAAAGAGCTCCCAGTCAAACAAAGGGTTTGATCAGGACTGCTAAAAAAAAAGAGGCAAGAAGTTTATCCAATCAGAAGCACAGAGAACCGCATAATCAGGAACTGTGTACAAAATACTGTGAGATACTTAAACAATATAAATGCATACTGAAAACAAAAAAGTACAAATACACACAAAATCAAATAAATTACTCTGAGAAATCACTCAACTCAAATTTATTCTGGGACCACTGGAAATCACTAAACAGAAAAAACCAAGATGATATAGCAGTTAGAGATGGGAATATATGGAGAAACCATTTTGGGAATTATACAGAAGTCCATCAGTAAATGTAGAGCAAGAGAAAATATCTGGAAAATTACAAATACTTCATAAAACAATTAAGGACTATCAAAATCTACTGGACTTCTCCAAAGACTTCTCAGACTTCTCAGAAGAATTAGAAGAAAAACTCCAACCCAATAAAGCCTGTGGTACAGATGGCATCTTAAATGAAAAGCTAAGAAACACTGACCTTAAATTCAAATGGGCTTTTCTAAAACTCTTCAATCTTATTTTAAATGTAGGCCATTTCCCCACAGTCTGGAACGAGGGGCTCATCACCCCCATATTTAAATCTGGAGACAAACTTGACCCAAACAATTACAGAGGAATCTGCATGACCAGTAACCTGGGAAAGGTCTTCTGCAGCTTCCTCAACACTCGAATAGCTCACTTTCTAAAAGAACATAATGATCTAAACAAAAACCAGATTGGCTTCTTACCAAGTCATCAAACATCAGACCACATCTTCACTCTTCATACACTAATCGATAAACATGTAAACCAAAATAAAGGCAGAATCTTTACGTTTCATCGACTTTCAAAAAGCTTTTGACTCAATTTGGCACAATGGATTATTTTATAAACTCACTGAAAGTGAGGTGGGGGGTGGGGGGTGTACGATGTTATTAAATCTATGTATTCTCACAGTAAATGTGCAGTGAAGATTGGAACAATCAGAACTGGGTTCTTTCCACAGTCGTGAGGAGTGAGACAGCTGCAGCCTGAGCCCCACCCCGTTTAACATGTACATCAATGAACAGGCTGGAAAACTTGACCAGAGTGATGAAGAACCTGGACTCTCTATGGGAGATACAACAATTAAGTGCCTCCTCTAGGTGGACGACCTCGTCCTACTGTCACCTACCAGAGAGGGGCTTCAACAAAGTTTAGAAATCTTGGACAACTGTTGTACAAATTGGGCTGTAGAGAGAGAGAGAGAGAGAGAGAGAGAGAGAGAGAGAGAGAGAGAGAGAGAGAGAGAGAGAGAGAGAGAAAGAGAGAGAGAGACAGAGAGAGTGAGAGAGAGAGCGACAGAAAGAGAGAGAGAGAGAGAGAGAGAGAGACAGAGAGAGAGAGAGAGAGAGAGAGAGAGACAGAGAGAGAGAGAGAGAGAGAGAGAGAGAGAGAGAGAGAGAGAGAGAGACAGTGGAGAGTGTGTGTGGTTATGTGAACATTGCGTATGGTTATGATCTGCACGTCACAAAGAGCAGAAAAAATATCTACTATTTAATTCCTACGTACAAAGTGCTGATCAGAGAACATGTGGTTTCTGTGTAATTACTATGGACAAAGTTACACTATTTACAGTCCTGTTACTACAATGTTACAACACTGTTACAGAGAACTTACCAGTAAACATACCAAGTAATACTGAATGTGTTACTGTACTGAAATAAAGGGACTTAATCTCATTTATTCTACTTCTAATTTAGATCTACTTCCTCTGTCACATATGCAGAAACTTACAGAAACACTGAATCACTTAAAGCTGAAATATTCCTGGAATTTCTCACATTAGTTACTCTGTACTTACACACTGAACTGGATCATTATGCACTAAATATTACTAGTAAGTCCAACAGATCATTAAATCCTGAGTAAGTAGTTACACATACCTGATACTCTTCATGTAGTTTTAGTAGTTTGTTATGTAAATTAATATAAATGTTCAAAATACGTTCCAGAAACCACCAAATATTTACTTATTAAATACTAGTTACTTACTGTAACATCATAAAAAGATCTGCCCAGTTTCCAGTCAACACTCTCATACTTTCTCTTTAACCTGGGAACCTTTTAAACACTATGAAATCAATGAATAATCTGCTGAATAATCTAATCTGTTAACGCTGCACAATCACAAGACGACGCCCGCGGATCTTAAACATGGAATCTGTTTAATTATCAGTATGTAAGTCGAAGTAAAACACAATCTCAGGAAAATCCAATATTGTAGTCCCAAAACCAAACAGGGCTCAAAAACTGGAATAACCAAAACACACAGGCAACCGGAGCAAAAGGCCAAACCAAAAGAGTGAAATCCAGAAAGCAAAAGGTTCAAGACACCAAGTCAAACGGTCAGAAAATACTGGACAGTAGTAAAATATAACACCTCACAAAGAGCAGAACAAACCGGGACTATTTAAGCTCTGAGACAAACACACGCACAGGTGACCTGACCTAGAAATCAGGTGACTGAGAACAACGCAGTTACACCTGATTGGAGGAACTGGTGACGTCACCGGGACTGGAATTATGGGAAATGGAGTCCTGGAGCGTGCTAGCCAAGGGAGGAGATCCCAGAATTTTCCGACAGCAGTGAAATACATGAAGGTACTGAAAGGCTGAATCACTAAAACCTGAAATACACCTGGTATTTCTCACAACAGCTCCTCTGAAGTTAAAAGGTAAATATGAAGGATTTACAAGTAACACTTCATATTTACCTTTAACTTCTGAATAAGTGCAGCTGGAAGTAATTAGTAGTGTGTTATGTAAA